>NC_058419.1:111366639-111653321 GCF_002201575.2 Neomonachus schauinslandi
AACCCCCCCCCCCCCCCGCTCCCTTCTAGTTTTCCCCGCGCCCCTGGGCCCGGGGGGTGTTTTCTTTTTTCTCCCCCCCCCCCCCCCCCCCCGCCCCCTCACCGCCCTGTATCTATATCCACAAATCTCCCCCACACCCTCCTCAGTCTCAGGGCAGAGCTCCTAGCAGCTTCTCAAATACCACCATTCTCTCAGCCATCATCAAAGGCATTTTAAAAGCATCAATCGAATTCTGTGATAAGTAAATTATGGAATAAAATAAACCCGACATTGTTTACCCAACGCCCGGCTCTTCTCTGGCATTTGACCGTCGATTGTCCTAGCTTTCGAAGACAATGAACTTGACAGAGAACTTTTATCATTTGAAATACGACATCACATTGCAGAGAGCGCATTTGGAATACTGTTAAGACAAAATACATTCATTTCCTGCCTTGTAAAAGTCATTTGAGCTCAGCAATATTATACATATTTTCCGGGAATTCGTTTAATTAACATCAATGTGGTCACGAAGTGCTTGATACTATTTTGTAAAATCATCATGGAAGTAGGGTGCCCTCCTTCACTTATATATCCGCTCATAATTTAGAACCGAAGAGGGTCGTACAACCTCGGGGAGCTCTTCCCTCATATGATGTTTCTCTGTCATGGTGTGTGTCACTCAGGTGTAGCCACCCAGTTTTTCTGAACTTCAGTTTCCTTATCTGTAAAACAAAGGTAAGACTTACACATCCTGCAGTTATTTTCAAGATCTAAGCAAAAAATACAGTGAAGGCACACCGTAAACTCTAAAGCCCACTTCAAATGTAAATGATTCTCCTTGCCCAAGGTCACACAGGATGTTTACATCAAACTAGATCAGATCTGAAGAGCCTGACTCCAGGTCCCATGCTCTTGACACTACGTTTACAGAGATCCTGAGCCACGAAGAGAGAAGTTCCTTATCACCCACCGCTCCTTCTATCCGTCTGTTTATCCATCATCCAGCCATCCAGCCATCCATTCATTCATTGGTCTGACCCACAAATACTTACTGAATGTTCCTGCTCTCATGGGCCTTACCACGTAAGTAAATCTATCAATCTTGGAGAGTGATACATGAAGATACAATATGGACATATGAAGAAAAATAAATGGGGGTGAAGGAATATGGTGGGGTGCATGTGCAATGTTAAATAGGAGAGCAGAGAAGGCCTCAGTGAGTAAGTAATATTTGGGCAATGACCTGAAGGGGGTGAGGGAGTAAGCCATGCATGTGTCCGCAGGAAGAATGTTCCATGCAGAGAAACAGCATGAGCAAAAGCTGAGAGTGTCCTCTGTGAGATGGAAGGGTAGCTAGCTGGGAGGCCTAAGAGAGCAACTCCATCAGTCTGTCTATGAGATCAGAAACCTCCGATATTTACCCACATTGCTTATTCCGGGTGCCCTGGCAAACAGAGCTTGAGGCAAGGCTGAAATGCTAATGCTTTCATGGGAGGGATAATCCAGGGCAGCCAACGTGAGGACAGAGAAGTGTGAGATTCAAACGTGAGATGATACCCTGTGGCACTGGCTTCCCAACAAACTGCAGGAGAGACACGGTTGGCTCTTTCAGGGGCACCCACTTGGCCCCGTGGCTAAGGGGGAAGGAAGAACCGTGCCTCATTGCAGTCCAGCAGAGGGGACACAAACAGGGAACTTACCTGTTGACTCTGCCACTTCCCATCTCCCCACTGGTCCAAGTTTGTCCCACAGACATTAACCTCCCTGCACTTCTGCACACAAAATCATATGAAATCTGCATTTTATTATATGTAAAAATGAGAGTATTTATCACAAACAAAAACAAAAAACAGAGTCTGTTTCTTCAGCCTAGGTCCACATATGAAGTTGATGTACAGCAGAGCTAGCGAGGAAGAAACTTTTGTTGGTCGAAGCCATCGAGCTTTTAGGGTCAGTTTTTATTGCAGTATAACCTAGCCTCTCTCGACCCATGCAGGGATTCACTACCCCATCAGCATATTCAGGGAGAGAAGTTTTCCAGTAACGAAATCTGTTTGACATTATTAAATCCAGTGGTTCTCCAACCATTTTGACTATTGAATCCGCTTTTCACAGATCACCTTAATATTATGGACGTAGTCCAACAAAACACAATCTGTATTATCCTATTCAAGGAGATTGGGAAGCACACTCTTTTCTAGAATAATTAAAATCTTCCTGGCTCTTAGCAGTTTGGGGTACAAATGATGTCACGTGAACATTTATGCCCAAATTATGGGCTCCTAGTACATCACTAACCTCCCCCCCACCAATCCTTCTAATGTCCCCGGGACTTCACAGGACAAGTGTCTTACAGGTATTCAAGAAAGGCCCACATTCTTTTGAGCCGTCCTTGCTGTCAAGTACCTAGTTCCTGACAGTTGCCAAGTAGGCACCTGTTTCTCTTCTGTGAACTGTCATTCTCCATTAGTGGCCACTCCAGACCCTTCAGTGCAGAGTAGGGGTGGAGGAGCATGACCCCTTCTTGGGCCCACCATGACAGAGAGTCTCTGATGAACGGAGTCCCTTCAGCTTTAGGCCCTGACCACTTTATTTCTAGGTTCTCAGACACTCTTCAGATCAGGCATAGGGCAGATACCAGGGGTTTTTCCTCCTCTTTTTGCCCCCAAATGAAAGGCACTTCAAGTCAACTCAAGTAAGACCAGGATGGCAGGAATCGGTGGGTCTGTTGACACTGACTCCTGGTTTGGGACTCAGCAGGGACACCTTGCTTCATATGAGGACCCTTCATGCCTTCTCTGTAGCTCCTCAGTAAGTCCAGTCTACAGGAATGATGGGAGTTGAAAGCCACAACTCTGTTGTCATAAGGGCACTGAAAGTTGGTGATGGTTCTCATATCCAACTTGAGAGCACCAAACCACTAGGCTGAGGTGGTGAACAATGTTCCTGGGCAATAGCTCAGAAGGGAGCAAGGGCTTTTTATAGTATTTGAGTATCCAGATTCATCTATAGGGAAATCTCTGATCTTCCTCCCACCACAGAAGTCATGTTGGAATTCTCAGCTTCAGTCCCACTAAGGTCCTTGTGGGAAAGAAAGACTTCAGGTGGGTAGTGGTGAGTCTATGGCGGAGAGAGAGGGATATGGACAGGAGAGGTGATGGGGAGGATGAGGGGGGAATAAATCTGATTCTGAAAACAGCTTGAGATTTAAAATGCAACTGGAAATCAGACCTGGAGGCAAATTCACTAAATGACTGATGAGTGAATTCAGTAATTAAATCAATCTAGTTCCTTTTAATATGATTTTCCCCAGAGTATAATCAACGAAACTCTAAAAAACGTGTTTGCCAAAGCTATCTCATATTTGATTATCCCTAAATCTGTGCCGTGCACAGAGGAGAAGAAGGAAGACAGAGGCTTTGACTGCATGGCTTCTATTCGTCCAGTGAGGTGGTCAGATTCACGGCCCAGGACAAGGAGGGAACCATTGGCTTGCCTGATACAGACGTGAATTTTGTGGCTGTTTTGATTCTCTTTTTTTTTTTTAAGATTTTATTTATTTACTTGACAGAGAGAGACAGCGAGAGAGGGAACACAAGCAGGGGGAGTGGGAGAGGGAGAAGCAGGCTTCCCGCCGAGGAGGGAGCCCGACGTGGGGCTCGATCCCAGGACCCTGGGATCACGACCTGAGCCGAAGGCAGACGCTTAACGACTGAGCCACCCAGGCGCCCCACTGATTATCATTTTTGATCCAGTTTCAAAAGTTCTTCCCTATGGAACTTACTTGAAAGAACTTGGCCCAAGACATCTGGAGTGATGAAAGGTTTTTATAGGCGTGCTTCTTAAGCAAACGAAAGTTACTGCTTTGTCTGGCAAAGCATTGCCTTTGTGACAGTGGATGAGGTCTTTCTCTCTCAAAGGCAGAAGTGGGATAAATGGGGCATTGTGGATTGGGCTATTCCTCTCAGATATGTAGGGGTGGCTGCTTGAGTCTGAGGGTGTGCGGGAGTGATGAGAACTCTTAGGGTAAGTCCTTTGCATTGAACCCTTCCCAGAAGGGATTGCCCTTTGGCAGAATGTCACGTGGAGTTGCTTCTCACCCTTGATCTCAATTTCCTCATTGTTGAAGATTTCTACAGAAGAAATCCATCTCCTGCTTTCACTTGCTCTCCACACCCCCTTAAGTGGGTGCTCCAGAAGATGCAGAGGCAAGCCAGCCAAGGACACTTTGTTCTGATGCCTCCTACCAACTGCACCTTCATGCAATACTCATTAGTCACCCTGCCTTTGAACTCCTGTTTGGACACAAGTATGAGCACACTGAACCCGTCTCATATGCCTGAGTGAGTCGATCATTTTCTCTTATTGTTATTAACTCATCAGGTTGGCATTTGTGATAAGAAGTGGAAAAGCATGGAAGACCTAGAGACATCAGAAAGTTACTCTGATTGCTTGGAATGACTGTTTTCTTTAAATATGCATTGTTTATTTGAAAATATTTACCTAAATCTCCTAACTCTAGATACTATTTGACCACACTTGGTGCCCTTTCAAACTGGTAATTGATAAATAGTATCCATACAGGAAAGTTCAAATTCCAGCTTTATTATTTAATAAGTTAGTTACCTTGGGGACCTTACTTTTCTGTGCCATCTGTAAAATGGGGACAATAAATCATCTACCTCATAGGGTTAGGGATTAAACGAGTTAATGCATATAGAATACTATAAATAGTGCCTGGCACATAGAACACACTCTGTAAATGTTAGATAGTATTTTCATTCAAATGTATTGAAATTAATTACCACTAGTGCCGTAAGAAGTTTGTGTGTCTTACTGGGAAAAGAAATAGAAAGTTTCAGGGCACGTGGCTGGCTCAGTCAGTAGAGCACACAACTCTTGATCTAGGGGTTGGGAGTTCGAGCCCCACGTTGGGTGTAGAGATTACTTAAGAATAGAATCTTAAGGGAAAAAGAAGAAGTAGAAAGTTTCCCACATAGCCCAGGGAGGCCATTTGATAAGCACCACAAGAGGGTCTCTGTGTAGGAGTGAGGTAGCAGTTGGCATATGGGACCTCAGTCTCCTGCTATGCAAATCAAAGGTAATCCTTGGGAACTTGAATGTGCAAATTAAACCAGAATGTCAGTGCTCTGAAATATTTCTAGAAGAGTGTGAACCATACATAGACACAATATAAATGACAGTTGTTGCTTTTATTTATTTATTTATTTGGCTAGTGAAGCTAGTAACATCTCTCCCATTACGTTAGCTGATCTCAGTTGTAGTGAATTTCTTACAAAAAATCTGTAGATTTTTACAGTCTAGCCCTTGGCAAACACTGTTGTAGAGGGGCACCTGGGTGGCTCAGTCGTTAAGCGTCTGCCTTCGGCTCAGGTCATGATCTCAGGGTCCTGGGATCGAGCCCCACGTCGGGCTCCCTCCTCGGCGGGAAGCCTGCTTCTCCCTCTCCCACTCCCCCTGCTTGTGTTCCCTCTCTAGCTGTCTCTCTCTCTGTGTCAAATAAATAAATAAATAAAATCTTAAAAAACAACAACAACAAAAACACTGTTGTAGAAACTGACATAGATATGGATGTCAGCAACTAAGTCTGGATTCAGTAAATACTCAGTGGAGGAAAAAGAGATGATAAAGAATGATAACAAAGGAGTCACTGTGTAGGAAGTTCAAAGACACGCAAAGCTGGACCTCACTCCAATCTCCAGGTGTGGGCCACGGACTGGAATTTTTTTCATAAAGATTTATTTATTTATTTGAGCAGGGGAGGGGCACAGGGGAAGGGAGAGAGACAAGCAGACTCCGTGCTGATAGCAGAGCCCGATGCCGATGCTGGGGCTCGGTCCCACGACCCTGAGATCACAACCTGAGCCAAAACCAAAAGTCGGACGCTTAAATGACTGCGCCACCCAGGCGCCCCTGGAATTATTTTTCAATGTTAAATGTCAGCAAATACATTTTCTGTGTCCCATCTTCTAGTTTAGTGGAATGCAACTCTGGCTTTATATTAGAATCACCTGGAGAACTTTAAAAACATACGGAGTACAGAATACAGAAATTCTGATTGAGTTTGTTTGGCAGTAGGGCCCAGATTTTGTTTTTCTTAAGCCCCCCCAAGTGATTCTAATGTGCAGCCCGAGTTGGAAAATATTGTTCCTTCTGTCAACAGTGACCATACCGGTGATGCCTTCTGAGCGGTTGTCTCCTCCAGTGTGGTCAGAGGGATGGTCCTGAGAAGTTTCTATGGAGTCTGTCTGCTTTGGTCAAGAAAGGCTCCAAACACTGGCTCAACTGGTTTTTATCTGGTGCATTTTCTCTCATACCTATAACCTCAGAATATTCCAGTCTATTTTAAGCCCTCCTGTGGTTTCTAAAGCACAATACTTTCCAAACGGAAGACACCACTTCAAATCTCAAGGGCTGTGTTTCAATCTAGAGAAGAGCTAAACAGAACTACCCCAATTTGTAACTGGACATTTTCTTATTGGTGAAAAAAGGTACATAAAAATGCATCAAACTGTAAAGCACTTCATAAAAGAGCAAAATTGTTTCTTATGTTGCTACAACCTGTGGTGCTAACTGCAGGAAGGTAGGAAAGAGCCATGAAATAATCGCTGTATTTGGACAGGGGAACATGTGAATTTGAATTTCTGGCCCAGCCACTTCTTAGCTGTGGGTCCTTCCCTCTCTGGGCAGATGTGTCATGAAAGAGGGGAGCATCAATAGAGCTCAGAAATTTTGTAGATTAAAGGAGTTAGTGTGCATGGTGCTTGGCAAGGAGTGAGTCCTGAGTAAATGGCAGTTACCCTCCTGTATTAGTCAGCTAATGCTATGATGCTGCTGCATAACAGTCAAGCCCCTCCTCCAATCAGGGTGGCTTACTAAAACGACACTTATTGTTCCCACTCATGTGTCTGTGGGCCAGTTACGGCAGCTCTGCTTAAGGCTATGAATCAGAGCGAGGCCTGTTGCACGTGTGTCTCATTCTGAAATCCACAGCTGCCCGGGGCATGCTCTTCTCAGGGAGATAACAGAAGTACAAGAAAAGTCTGGCAGAAATTTGCAGTGCCTTTTAGCATCTTGGATCAGAACTCATTCATGATCACCTCTGCCCACTTGCCCTTAGCCAGAGCAAGTCGTATGGGCCAAACTCAAAGTCAATGGGACAGATGAGCATCATCTACCTAGTGAAGTATAGCACAGGGAAGGGAATAAAAGGAAGAATTGTGAACCAATAATACATTCTACCACACTTCCTTTCTTTTCTGCAGGGTGCCAACAGAGGAGAAAAGAGAGGGAAAGTAAATAGTTGGTTCTCGTAGGAACTCTGTCTTGTACCTTATTTGTGAGAGCTTGTCTGGCCTCCTTTGCAGACATGGTCCAGCTTTCACCCAGGGGAAGAAAAGCCATTCTCTGGTGCAGCCACTTCCTGACGCCTCCTTGCCTCCAGGTGTGCGTGATGAGGGATACACCATTCAGAGGCAGTCTAGAATTCACCAGAAGCCTTTTCAAATATCGCTTGAGTCAACACATCTAAATTGAGTTAGGAAGGAAACAGAAGGAATATACGATGAAATTCAGTGAAACAGACCATACTATATACCAGTTGTCAAAATAGCCAGGTCTTTGTCGTAATTCATCCCCTTCTCTTTACCCTTTTAATATCTCTGTAACGTATAGGCACCATCTCTGAGTATTTGCTCTGAATGACACAATCGCTTTTCCGATATATAATGGTGGTAGGCTAAGAGCCCTTTGTTTGAATTCTAACATTTCATTTGGATTTCAAACCTGGGTGACTAGGCAGCCCCACCTCTCTTATCTAACCAGAGGTTCTGGCCAAACGTGTAGTGTGATTAATAGAGTTACCAGATATGCCCTTGTGCATTCACTAATTGCAGGAGTATTTTAGTGAGTAACTCAAAGGTGTTTAACCAAACATAATTGTTATAACTGAGGATAATTCAGAATGTATTTCAAGATATTGGAGCTGTAGGAAAGCCATCCCCCTGAAGATCTTTGTTGAGGGATATTTAGTAATAGCAGTGCGAGGAGAGGGTGGTGGGCAGGGCTGAGTCGCACCATTACAATCTCAGACAAGCTCCAAAACTGCCATTCTCCAGGAATGGTCCCTGGACCACTAACATCAGAATCACCCAGGGCTGTTTGTTAAAAGTGCAGATTCCCAGGGAAACCCCCAGACTTAATGAATTAGAATCTTTGGGAGCAGGACCCAAGAATCTCCATGTCTATGCATGCCAAGGCTTTTGTATAACATCAGATGTAGACAGACGTCCTGCACATCTTTGATTCCAAATATCGGTTATGGAAAATGTGAGGTTTTATAATACCAGATTAATCACTCTCACAGATGAACGCGGCCAAAGGATTTTTCCCATTATTATTATTACTAAACTTTTTTAAAAACCAAGTTTTCTAAACTTTCAACCAGGGTGCTACTGTAAGAAGATTTTTGTGGCCTTAAAAACAAAATACACCCTGAACACTAGAAACCATATATTTCATTATGACCTGTATTTTGATAATAAAAGAATCATTTTCCTCCCGTTTTCTCAAATACTGATGGCCTACAAAACTTATATAAACATTTTTGGACGAAAGAAAAGCAAGTTAAGACAAAATTATTGTGAAAGATAGGAGAAGGTCTTATCTGGTTTTAGCACCTTTTTTCTAATGGATAGATGATAAACTGCCTTTTTATAGTGTTTTAGGTATAAGAATTATCTACAATGAAGGTAGTATGACCACCTAAGTCAGAATTATCTTTCGTTTTCCACCTGGTAAATGCATTTTTATATTTTTCTCTGTGTGCATGAGATCATAAAAAGCATTAACTGCTCCAATAAATGAATGAAACGGGAGGATGACTTTGAGCGCTGAGAGAAATCTAGAAACCACAAGTAAGAACAACTCGGACTCCTTTCTCCCTTTTCTACCTTCTTCCAACTCCTGTTGATTACATTTAAGTTTCAAGGCCTTCATCCTGATGGCTTCCCACTTCCAACTGTGTGGAAAATGAATTTGAACTGTTTGGAAGATTCTGAAATCTTCTTACTGTAATCACTGAACAGAAAGATGCAAAAAGGTGTGGGAACATCTGTTTCCCAGATTAAGAATGTTACTGGGATATTGAAAAAAACTCTCTTCCATTATCACACCTTTAATCCAATTAGCAAATACAAGTCATTCTAAAAGACTCTGGTAACCATTGCTCAGAGAGGGAACAATCTAGAAAAGAAATGCAAAAGAGACATTTTCAGCACCTTCCGTGGAATTTCAGGACTAATTTCGGAACTACAATAGGAAAGATCATGATAAGGCTCATGCATTTAAGCCTTTTATATGCTTGGGCTTGGAGGTTTTTTATTTCATTTTATGACAAGTAAAGATATTTTTTGAGTAGCAAGGGAAAAATCATGTTACCTCCAAAGTGATTTCAAGGGAAAAAAAGATCTTCCCTGACCAACGAGGCTGAAATGTCATGGAGTCAAATATGTTCATCAAGCACTTATTGCTATTTTGAACTTTCTTAAACTATTTGCCTCAACGTATCCTCTAGCATTTTTCACAGAGGTCAAGGGTTTAAGAGGCCCTGGGGTTTAAGCTAACATTTCTTGGTTTACAAACAGATCTTATGTCAAAGGTTGAGTATGCTCTAGCTGAACGTAAAAGGGCCCCATCTGTTCGGCTACCCAGTGATTTCACTTGCAGCATCCAGCAAATTGGGATATTATTACAGTGCTCCTGAACTAAGGATCTGATTGTAACCTGATTCTATTTTCTTTCAGTAGCAAGTAATACTCTGAAAATAGAATGAGTACCAATAAAATGACACTGGAACATTCAGACAGGCAACAAACTGCTTTTATGGTAAAAGGTATGGAGAATCATTTCTGGTTTTGGTACACATCTCCACATAACTAAACTTCAGATTTCTCCACCAGCATCTTGATGCTTCTTTCTTTCTTTCTTTCTTTTTTTAAGATTTATTTATTTGAGAGAGAGAGAGAGCACAGGGGAGAGGGGCAGAGAGAGGAGGAGAGAGAGAATCTCAAGCAGACTCCCCGCTGAGCGCAGAGGCCAAAGGTCAGGTCCCCGAGAAAATGACCTCAACCAAAATCAAGAGTCGGATGCGTAACTGACTGAGCTACCCAGGCGCCCTGATACCTTTTTCTAAAACGAATCCTGCATCTTGAAATTGGCCTACACGGATACTTTACTTAATCAGAAGAGTGAAAGATTTTACTCTAATTTATTCATTTTACTAAAGCCACTGCCCGAAGGACTCTGGACTTGTGTGTACAATTGTGACTGGAATAAATAGGGCACAACTCCTAACACACGTAATACGCTCTTGATCAATATTTGTTGAATAAATGGGAAAAAAAGGAAAGAAGTCGTTTTAGACTGGTCTAGGGCAGCAATTTGCACGCACACATGCACACACACACACAAGACATATAACACAGACACAAACTTTCTTTGGCCATTGTGGGAATGAACCAGAAATCTTTAAGATGTAAAGCCAAGTTCTAAATAGGGACGCCTCAGGTGATATTTAATTACTACGACAGCATTTCGAAAACCCCCTGTGGCTGGCTCTCTGAATCTACTGGAGCACCTGTCCTCATCCGTCCTTATGGTGAGCCGCAGATGCTTGGTCTCTGGTGTAAAATCTTTGTCAAATCTTTGAGGGCAGAAACCTTGTCTTACATCATCTTTTAAGTTTTCACAGCACCTAAGTCGGGGCAGTGGCGCTATGTACGCTTGAACATTGGTTGACCTGTACCGCATAGGGTTTTAGAAAACCAGACACTAAAAATAAAATCCAGCGTTGTAGTGTATTAGTATAGTTTACAGCAAGTATCACTGTGTGTGTGTTCCGTGTGGGGCACTGAGCTTTGCAAAGCATTTTCATCACTTCTGTTCTCGCTTAAGCCCTCATGGGCTGGGAGGGTGGGTAAAAACAATACAGTTGCTGAAGACAAAATAAAACAACAACAACAAAAACAATACCTTTGCTATGCTCTGATGTTGTAGGCACACATGACTGTCTTGTCGCATCACCAAACCATGGCACTGACTTAATGCAGACAATTGATCAGCTGGTTTCAGAATCACATGGACAGAACCTAGTAGTAGGTTATGTTGCAATGATCCACGTTGGGCATTTTGCAGTTATTTGAGCTGAACAGGACTAAAACAATAGGTAACTTTTATTGAGCACTTTTATTGTGCCAGCTAGTATTCCTTCAGACGCCCCTACAAAGATGGTACTTTTATTATCCCCGTTTTTCAGGTGAGGAAACTGAGGTTAAGTGACTTAAGTCATCTTAAGTCAAGGTCAGATAGTTAGGCATGAAGCAATGCTAGGATCTGAAACCAGGTGATGTGGTACCTCAAGTTTCTCTATCTAAGGTAAAGTAGCAAAAAGGGAGCTACTAGTTTTTGTTTTTTAATAAAAGTAAGGCAAATGGTGAACTATGAAATTACAACTCAAAGAAAGTCAGGGGCACCTGGGTGGCTCAGTCAGTTAAGCGTCTGACTCTTCAGCCCAGGTCTTATCTCAGGGTTGTGAGTTTGAGCCCCGCATCGTGCTCCACGCTGGGTGTGGAGCCCGTTTAAAAACAAAAACAAAACAAAGAAAGTCACCTACAGATCTCCTTTATTAGAGTAATGAAAAAACTAAGTGTTCTAGACCTGCCAAGACACTGGAGTGACTTAGATAAAAATTGTGAAGTTGTATTATTTCTCTCTTGGGTCTACAAGATTTTGGCAAATAAATATAATCCAAGAGAGAGATTCAGTGGGAATCATTTGCTTTTCCCCTCTCTACAGACCCCACATTCTTCAAGTGACAAGAAAGACCTAAAAGGGAGCATATTCTATGAAACTAAATAGTCACACTGAGTGTGGCCACTCCTCTGGGAATAGCCTGAAACTCTCCAGTGAATAGCAAAGGGAATTTTCCTCTCGCCTTGTTGTCTTCCGCCAGCTGATGCCCTATCCCCAGTCTCTCTTAGCCAGTGGGCTTCTTGGAGCTGGATGGAGCATCCTTAAAGAAATGGGGTTCCTTTACCTCACTACTTCCGATTATTAATATTAATCAGCAAGTTTGGGAAGGTTTCTAGAGTCTGTAAAACATGGGCCAATTATAAGGGAGAGATTGAAAGAAAGACGGACGGAGAGAAAGTGAGAGAGAGAAGGTACGAAATGACCCTGAAAGTCCTTGGGAGTGTATTGCCATTAGAAAGGCTTTTAAAAACCAATCACTAATTCAATATGATTAATTCTTTTAAAGCAGCGTGTAGAGTGTTTCCTGAGCAGCATTGGAGGTCACTTCAAACAAAGCAAATAAACCACAGCTAATGTGCTGACACTTTAAAGAGAAAAAACAATTGCTAAAAATGTCCATCCAATTTCCATTACTTACTCCA
Organism: Neomonachus schauinslandi; assembly: GCF_002201575.2. Classification (NCBI taxonomy): domain Eukaryota; kingdom Metazoa; phylum Chordata; class Mammalia; order Carnivora; family Phocidae; genus Neomonachus; species Neomonachus schauinslandi. The sequence goes on from NC_058419.1 coordinate 111,379,095, forward strand.
ATCATTAGAAACAGGGAATGTGTTTATTGATGTAAAGTTGCTCAATCAGTATTTTCTTTATTCAAACGGATTTAGCTGGAGGGAAATTCAAGCGTTTGCCTCACAAGAGAGAAAGAGGAAGAGAGAACTATTCTTCAGGTGAGAAGCTGTTTATCTCAACCCTACAAGTGGCTCGCCGAAGAAGGATAACCAGTGCGGTACTGAAAGCAAAGCCAGTTTGCCTCTCATCACCATTAGTGTAGTTTTAGGTCCCTGAGACTCAAAGTAGGTCTGGAATTAGCAACATCAGCATCATCGGGACACACGTTCGAAATGCAGACTCTCAGGCCCCACCGCAGACCTAACTGAATCCGAATCTGCACTTTAACAAGACGTTCCATGATCCATATCCAAATTAGTGTTTGAGAAACACTAGTCGAGGCCTGTTAACCGTTCGATAACACGAATGGTTATTGAAACATTTGATAGAGAAGAGAGCTGGTTAAGAAAAGGAGAAAATGCTACGTGATGAAAGCACCGTTCTTTAAAGATGTATTGGTGGTGATAAACTTGCTCCCTGTCCACTAATCCAGCCTTGAAGTAAAAACTCAAGGGGCCCTATGGCCACAGGGCCCAACATATGAACACAAAAGCCGAGTGTGAGCTTGTTAAGTGATATCTGAAATGCCAGTTGGAGGCGGACTTCAAAGGACAAATCTTAATCTAATTACTACACAGAAATGATTTTAAAGCATTTTTAATGGCTAAGGTTACCAGCCACACAGAGCTTGCCAAGGTGGTACAGAACTCTAAGGACCAAGATGCATTTGGTCTCAGAGGGACAGAGTTTGGGGAAATTCAGCTAGAGTAAACAGTGAGTTTCTGTCGGGGCTAGGCAAAAATGCCATCTCGGAAGACTGATGTGGAACATCTGGACCAGGTTTGGCAGCCACTGCGCACAACTGTTTTCGGGGAAAGGCTGTGTGAAAACGTTCACACCCACAGCATAATTGGGAAAATTTCCCTTCACTCGTCTTTGTTTGATATCAAGTGGACTCATTTCATTTCTCTCTTTGGATAGTTTTATTCAACTGTCTTGTAAGAGAAAAATTGTTTTTCCCACCCTTCCACGTGTGCTCCCCCGAAAATTTAATTGCTTATTCCGAGGCTCTATCTGGAATTGGCATGAAGAGACTCATCCCGCAGAATGAAGCAGGGCAGGCACTGGCTGAGGCTGCAGAAATAATGGGCTAAAATAGACAAAGGAGGGGCACCTGGGTGGCTCAGTCCATTAAGCGTGGGACTCTTGATTTCACCTGGGGTCATGATCTCAGGGTCATGAGATGGAGTTCAGTGACACTCAGTGGGGAGTCTGCTGGAGATTCTCTTCCTCGGCCCCTCCCCACTTCTTGCTAGCGCGTGCGCACACACGTGCTCTCCTTCTCTCAAAATAAATAAATCTTTTAAAAAATAATAAAAATTTAAAAAATAAAAATAGACAAAAGGCCCATATCTCTAACCCATCAGATGACCATACAGGCTTGCCAGCTAGAAAATCTTCACAGGGGACCACTTTTGCCTCTGGCAAACTCAGCCCAATTGCAAAACTATGAGGGAAAGGCTGATGATGTTTAGCAAATTCACCTTAATTTTTTTTTTTTTTATGAAAGAGAAAGTGTGCGTGTTTTAAAACCAAGAAAAAAAAAAGTATTTTCCTTCCCTGAAGCAAACCCACATTTTGTTCTTTGGAAAACACTGAGCACTTTCATTTAAAAATTCCTGACTGTAGCAACACTTTGCTTGTCTTAACAGGTCATCTTAGAACAAGGGTTTAAATAAAATGATCTACCCAAGTCAATACTTTTTTTTAATGCTGAAACTGGTATCGAGTTTTGCCCGGCTGATGGAGCCGGGCTTGAGAAATACAAAACTTTCATTCTAGTCAAGGGACAACCTTGAAGACACAAACAAAAACTGCCTCAGGGCAATTCATCGGCCTACCTGGGATCTTTTTTTTTAAATTTTATTTATTTATTTATTTGACAGAGAGAGAGAGACAGCTAGAGAGGGAACACAAGCAGGGGGAGAGGGAGAAGCAGGCTCCTGGCCGAGGAGGGAGCCGGATGCGAGGCTGGATCCCGGGACTCTGGGATCATGACCTGAGCCAAAGGCAGACGCCTAACGACTGAGCCACCCAGGCGCCCCTTACCTGGGATCTTTGTGGTGCTAAGGTAGTTGTCATTACCGTCCATTTACCTGCTGGAGTGCCCTTTGCATTTGAGGAGCAAAGAGGTGATAGTGTTACCATGTTTGCAAAACTATGAGGGAAAGGCTGATGAATAATTTATAGCCACCTTCACAGCAAAGAACATATTTGTGGGAGCGTTTGGAGGCTGCTATTTGCACAGTCGGTTAACAATTCACAAAGTATGATAGGTTGCCTCCAGGATGGTCCCCAGGGATCCCCTGATATCGCGTAATCCTTTCCCTGGCGTGGTGGCTGGACTTAGTGGTAACTTGCTTCGAATGAACAGAATAGCGCACAAGGGATGATGACTTGAGACTTGGTCATAAAGGGCAGTGAGGCCTCTCTCTCTCCCTCCTTCCCTCTCTCCCTCTCTCACTCATTCACCATCATCATCATCATCATCCGCTCTGGGGCTGCCAGGTGTGAGCAGCCCTATGGAGAGGCCCACATGACAAGGAGCTGAGGCCTCTGGCCTACTGCCTAGTGAGTATTTTTGGGAGGGCCTCCTCTGGCCTCATCAAGTCTCAGACGCCTGTTGTCCCAGCTGACACCTCGAGTGTAGCCTTGTGAGAGACCGTGAGCCAGAACCATCCAGCCAAACCATTCGTTTGCTGATTCTTTCCTCACAGGAACTGTGAGCTAATAAATGTTCACTGTTTTAAGATGCTGACTTGTGGGGAACTGGCTACACAGGGGTATTATGCTTCTTCTAGATTATTCAGCAGGTTATTTATTGAGAAACTGCCACAGGCCAGACACTGCCTAAGCAGAGGTTAATGACCTACCGAACATAAGAAACCTAAAGTAAGGCACTCCTGATTTCTGGGCACTATGTACACAACATACAGAGAAGGATTTTACCCTCGGAAATGTGTTTGTGGTAGTCATCTGTGGGAAATTCAACCTACCACCTACAGTTACTACTCTCAATTTGCTATTTATATATTCGTGGCTCAATAAATATTTATAGATTGAATGCTTCTCTGTAAATTGTGCCCACTTGTGTACTTTGAAAATGGAGATGACATTACAACTGAATACTTGTGTGTCCCCCCCCCGCCCCACCCCTCCCCAATTAATATAGTGAAACCTAACTCCCAAGGTGATGCTATAAGGAGGTGGGGCCATGGGAGGCCATTAGGTCATGAGGGTGGGAACCCCCATGAATGGGATCAGTGCCCTTAGAGAAGAGACCCCAGAGAGCTCCTTACATTCTTCTGCCGAGTGAAGGCACAGCCGTCTACGAACCAGGAAGTGGGCTCTCACCAGACACTGAATCTACTGGCACCTTGATCTCAGACTTCCCAGCCTCCAGAACTGTAAGAAATAAATTCCTGTTGTTTAAAAACCACCCAGTCTAGAATATTCGTTATAGCAGCCTGAATGGATCAAGACACTCCTCTACCTCATATATCCACTCAATCACTAGGTCTTCCAAATTCTCCTTTCTGAGAACCATTCATGTTCTTTCCTTCTTTGCCATCTCTTTTCCACTGTTTCAAATCAGACCATTTCATCAGCAGCAGTGCCTTACTTTCTTGGTATCCCTGCCTCTAGTCTTGCTGCCTTCCCCTCACGCTCTACGCCCCACACTGCCAACAAAGGCATTTTTCTAATATTCAAATCCTGTCCTGTTTTCATCCTACTTAGCACTGCTAGATAGTTCTTAAATTTTTGTATGGATTTGTGAGAGATCCCTGCCCATTTCTCCTGTTGCCCTTTATACTCCAGGAATATTGAATGATTTATAATTTCCTGAATGTGTTCATCAGGCTTCTGTTTTTTAATCCATGCTATTTCTATTGCCTAGAACATTGGTTTGTCCACTGTTAGTGGAGAACTCTCATTCCCTACTACTGAGTTTCCTTTCCATGTGAAGGGACTTTTATTGTTTTTTAAGATTTTATTTATTATTAACATAACATAATAATAATAAAAAATTTTAAATAAATAAATAAATTTAAAAATATTTTATTTATTTATTTGAGAGGGACACAAGCTGGGGGAGGAGCGGAGGGAGAGGGAGAAGCAGGCTTCCCGCTGAGTGGGAAGCCCGACATGGGGCTCAATCCCTGGACCCTGAGATCATGACCTGAGCCGAAGGCAGACGCTTAACAGACTGAGCCACCCAGGTGCCCCTCCACGTGAAGGAACTTCTATTAGTATAACACTCCTGCTCTCTCCACCCCTGGGGTTGGGGAAGAGGGATTTACCTGATTAGTGAGTTTGGGAAGGATGTATTGAACTGACCCAAGCCAATTTGGCCATTCTTTAGTGGTGAGGCTCTTCCAGTTCTAGCAAAGAAAAGTAGGAAGGTGAAATATACATCACCACCCCCACAACTTAGCTACTACATGGCCTATTATAATGAAAGCAAGTCTTGGGGCACCTGGGTGACTCAGTCGGTTAAGCATCTGCCTTTGGCTCCGGTCATGAACTCAGGGTCCTGAGACTGAGCCCCGTTGGGCTGCCTGCTGGGCGGGGAGCCTACTTTCCCTTTTCCCCAACTTGTGCTCTCTCTCTCTCTCAAATAAATAAATAAACTCTTAAAAAAAAAAAAAAAGAAAATCTTACACCAAATCCTACCAGATGTATATTTATCAGCAAGTAGGCACAAAAACAGTCATGCGTCATGTTCTTGTAAACTTGTGTGGAAGTTCCTCTCTCAGTCCTTACACATTCCAACAAGCACCTTACAGGAAAGACTCAATCTTAAGATGGATACAGCAAAATTCTGACGATGGGACTGGCCAGTCCTACAGTTTATCTGCAACTGAGTTCTCCATGAAAAGGTGGGCATAGAACCAAGGAGGCTTTAGACCCAGGGCACTGCTCTGACAATATCAGACTGCCTGGCTTGCCAGATTCTTATACCTCCTTTGTGCAAAAGCAGTTGGGCCAGTATAATCTTTCTAACCTGTCATATAAATATCTAATATCAGTCATTTCATCGATGGAAAATTATTTCTAACGTATTTATTAACAAATCCTCTGAGTATAGATTTAGATAACAATATTTGTAGTACTTAAACCTCTCTGGAATGTACATTCCTGATTAGGTGTTTCAAATGCTAACCAACCACCTCTAGGGATTACAGTTCATTTACGCATCTCACTGTTTATACCATATAGGCAATAGTTGACATGCTTCATCCAATCACTACTTTTTGGGTGCAAGCTGCACCCAGGGAGCCCCCATTCTCTTCCAAATCTCCAGAGGCAAGCTCTGTCCCTGCAGCGGGCAGGGTCTGCCTTGGTCGAGGAGTGCTGGGTGGGTGGGTCTGTCTAATTCTGGGATTCTGCACTAAGAAGCCTGCTTGTTGTCGGTATAAGCCACATTCTCCAACATCCATTGTACCAGGGATAAAGTTAATATTTTGGTCTTTAACTGCCAACTTCTTTGTCTTATTTTACAAGTAATTCAGATCTCAAGTTGGGGAGAATTATCTATTGGGCCCTTTCAAACACTGCAACTCCAAACTGACGCACTCTTGGCCCGCTCTGAGAAGCCTTTCATGAATCTTCTGAGTAGACCTATGAACTCTTGCCTATTGACTTTCTTCCACCTCCACTCCGCTTGAAAAAGCAGGCCCTGTCTCTGCATCTCTGTATCCCCAGCATCTGCCATACAACCTGCTACATGTTAGGTACTCAGTGAATGTTTGTTTAATGAATAAGTCATTGTTAGCAGGACATGCTCTTCAAGGGGCTTTTTAAGACGATTGGTCAATGGCTGTGACCTCATTAACAACCTGCTTGAAATAACTGAGATAGCCAACCTCAGATGAATCGGGCAAACACAAAGAATTTCCTAGAAACAATGTCTCCCGCATCTTTAAGCTTTGTTGATTTAGTGTTTGTTTCTATATTTGTCTTTTCCATTATTCATTGAGTAGCAACTTCATATATATTTTCACCAGCAAAAGGTAGATATTGCATGTGAACTTAACCATTTATTCAATTGTGCCTGGAGCCTGGACCAGGATGAGGCAAGTGAGGCGCTCACCTCAGGAGGAAAATTTAAGGGGGAGGAGGAGACACCAAAAAATTCAATAATCAAGAAAAATAATATTTCAATGCAATAATCTTAAGAAATCAAAATTAATGCAAAAAATCCATGATGATTAAAATATCAATTTTTTTGGTTTTGTTTTAGAGAGTGAGTATGCGTGCATGAGTGGGAGGTGGTGTGGAAGGGGCAGAGGGAGAGGGAGAGAGAGAATCTTTTTTTTTTTGAGACTTTATATTTTATTATTTTTTTTTTAAATTTTTTTATTCTTATGTTAATCCCCATACATTACATCATTAGTTTTAGATGAAGTGTTCCATGATTCATTGCTTGTGCATAACACCCAGTGCTCCACGCAGAACGTGCCCTCCTCAATACCCACCACCAGGCTAACCCATCCTCCCACCCCCCTCCCCTCTAGAACCCTCACTTTGTTTTTCAGAGTCCATCGTCTCTCTCATGGTTCGTGGGAGAGAGAGAATCTTAAGCAGGCTCCAGGCCCAGCACAGAGCACGATGCAGGGCTCAGTCTCACAACCCTGAGACCACGACCTAAGCTGAAATCAAGAGTCAGATGTTTATCTGACTGAGCCACCCAGGCGCCCCACAATATCAATATTTTAAAGACCGGATTATTCTGGCTGACTTTTCCTTTTGCCTCAGGCTCCAGCATAGCTCAACATGGCACAGCCACTGACCTTGATTTTAATTTTTCAAAAAACATTGCATTAAAGTATCATCCATCTTGATTGTCGAGGCTATTTTTTTTTTTTTTTTTTTTTTTGAGCCCTCTCAAATTTTGCACTGTGGGTGAGTTCCTCCGTCTCCTCACCCAAGCCCTGGTCCTGTCACGTACGTTAAATGAATGTCTGCCATTTGCTAGGGAAGCACCGTCGGGAAGTAGCAGCCTTTTCTTTCTAGGAGCTCATAGCCTCATTTGGAAAAACAAGAGAGGAAGGAGAAATTAATTCGGACGGTGTGAAAAGTGTTGGGACAGAGCTACGCAATGAAAGCAATGATATCAGGTGAGATCATATGTACAAAAATCCCAGCATTTCATCCCAAACTAGATGCCCGGGATTCAAGCACCGCCTCGGCCATTTTATAACTAGCCGTGTAATCTTGCACAACTTATCCTAGGACTTCTCTGTCCTTTCCTTTCCTCATTTGTAAAAGTGAGAATAATCATAATGCCGACTTCATAGAGTTGTGGGGACGAACTGAGCTAAGCCACATTGAGCCCTGAGAATGGAACCTGGGATGTGATGAAAAGTCAACCATGCTAGCTATAACTAGAAAGGGCTCATTTTGCAGCAAGGAGAAGCTGTAACAGAGAAAAAGTAAAGGAAAATCTCTTCTAGGCTAGCTGGTAGGAGTTATGGTGATTTTTATCTTTCTCTGACTTGTCACTTACTGTCCCAAACCACTTTTCCTTAGTTCCAGTTGAGCAGGAAAAGCTCTTTCATCTTTGGCAGTTCTTCCAAATTCAGTAGACTGTGACTGGATCATTTAGAAAGTTAATGGACAACTCCTGGCTCATGTACAAATGTACACATCCTCACCACTTTTTTCCCTGAGACTTTGATACAAAGAACAACAAGTAGACACCATAATATTTCCCCTTAGAATATACAAGGAGTCTTTTATTCACATTGTTTCAGAGGGAGACTAATATGAGCCCTTTGAGGTGGGTAGAAGTGACCTTTTAGTACCTTACAAAATCCTGTGAACTGAAGCACACAGTGAAACTGGGAAGAACACTTTTATTTTTTATTGGACTGAAGAAGTATAAGAAGATAATTTGCTTTTTCAGCTTATCAAGACTCCACCACCTTAGTTTGGGTCAACTGGATGTTCTGAGGGGGTCTAAGAGGGTACAATTTCTGCTTCCCAATTTTTTTCCTATAAACCTGTCTACTCTGATGTTGTAAAAAGGTCCCACTATTTAAAAAGTACTTCTGTTTTCCCAATTATCTAGAAATCTAAATATGGACTGAGCGATAGATAAGATTTATGAATTGTTATTAATTTTGTTAACTGTGATAATAGCATTGTGGTTATATAAGAAAAAGCTTTTCCTTCCTTCCTTCTTTTCTTCCTTTCCTTCCTTCCTTCCTTCCTTCCTTCCTTCCTTCCTTCCTTCCTTCCTTCCTTCCTTCCTTCCTCCCTTTTGAGATGCACAGTAAAGTGAAAGGACATGAGATTTGCTTTAGAGAAAACTTGGTGCCAAAAAAAAAAGGGTGTGGGGTACCGGATAAAATGAGAATAGCGAAGTATTGGTTGATGAATCTGGGTTAAGTATAAAGGATCACTTGTAGTCTCCACTTGTATGTAGTTTTGGAATTTTTCCCCCCAAAAAGCACATTTTTCTGTGTTTAGGCACTGGTTTTCAATCTTGCCTTGGCCCGCTGGGCAACGCGCGGCACCGTCCCTTCCTCAAAGGTGTAAGGTGGTTTCTCTATGATTGTCCCAGTGTGGAGGACATGTGTGGCTGAGATAAGGACCCCTCAGCCCTGGGAGCAGCCAGCAGGGCGTAAGGCAGAGGGTGAGGCTCTCAGAGGGGCCAGAATTCCCGCACTGGTAACCTACAGCCCTGAGGAGTCTCATCTATCTACCCTAGGGTGCTGTTCAGATCATCACCACTGTCTTTGCGAGCCAAGTGGAGAAAAAACACAGGTTCCAGATTGTTCCCATTAAGATGTAAATATCTCCTGGGAGGGGTTAACTCAGCAAGCTATTATCAACACTTAACACCTCAGGTGTTTCAGCAATCAGCTCTGGTGACTCTGACAGCTCAGGGACGCCTCCCTCGGATCCTGGTGAGTTTTAGACCTGGGCTGAGACGGCGGGTGGGGTGGGGGTAAGACCCTGGGGGAAGCCAGGAAGCTGGTTGCTGGGCTCCAGAATGAGTAGGCCTGAGGGGAAGAGGGGAGAGAGAAATAGGCTGAGAAGTTAGAGCCTGGTGGTGGTGGTGGTGGGTGGAAGCGTGGGCAGGAGTGTCCCCGAGAACCCCAAGAGGAAGAAGTCACGTCTCTGATCCCCCTCAGAAGCAAGCTTCTTCTAGGCTGCTACAGAGGTGTGTGGTGTAATAGTTCTACATGCAGAAATAGTTTGTTGAAAACCTGCCTACGGTTTCTTTATGTACACCTGAAAATTACCCAAGTTGTTAAAGAACTGTGCTCAGGGGAATAATTATTTTGAATCAAATGCCCCAAGTGAATTTTTACCCCTTTGTCTTAATTTGGGTCCCCTCAGAAGCAGAAACTGAGACCCATGGGTGGGAGGCCCACCAGCCCTGGACTGATCTCCTTTAGAGATTTTCTGTTGCTACAGGAAAGGAATACACTTCTAGCCTTTTAAGACGCAGTTGTTTTTTATTTCAGTAATTCACTACCGAGCTGGATCCTAACGGATTCAGAATTGTACCAAGAGTGGGAAGAACCTGGGGTTGAGTCCAGCTCTAAGACTGCACCGAACACTTTGAAGTGAGTCAGGGAAGCTGAGGTCTTTCTAAGCCAAAGGGACACGAACAAAGTCCACGAAGTCTCTGGAATTGGAATGAGCCCAAACAGAGCAAACGGTAGGTTGAGGGGAAAGTTAGGAGTCCCTTATATCACTCAGGTTTCAAAGACCCAGGTGAGGGCGTCCCATGATCTAGCCTAGGTCTAGCCTCCATCAGGGTGAAGGAGCTGGCCTGTTAACTTCCACTGGGGCAGGCAGATACCACCTCTCTCCAAGAAAAGGCAGAGTGGGAGAACGGTCAGCCCCCAAACTGCTAGGGTCCTGTTAGGAAGGGGGAATGAAATCATCCTTCCTTCACTCTTCCTTCTCCTTACCTCTGATGCCTAATTGGTCACAAAGTCTTTACAATCCTAACTTCTAATCTCTTTCCTACCCTCTCTACCTTTAAGGCAAACTACCTTCATGCACAGTGCATGAAGTTAGGATGACCCTTGCCCAGGAATGGTGAGGTCTTTCTAAGCCAAAGGGACACGAACAAAGTCCACGAAGTCTCTGGAATTGGAATGAGCCCGAAGACTTTGAAGACTGTTTAGGGACCACTCAGTGCTAACCAGGTTTTTCCAAGCCTTTTTTTTTTGTCTCCCAAATCCTTGAAACAAATGAACTTTTGTTCAAGATTGCCAGAGGCAGTCTCCATGGCCAAGAATCCCGATTAATAAAAGAGGGCTATAAGTAAAGATTTCGCAGAGAGCAATTTGTTTCTACTCAGATTTTTTTCCTTTTTTATGATTTACAATCTAAAGCTAGTTTTTTTTTTTAGATTTTATTTATTTATTTGAGAGAGAGAGAATGAGAGAGAGCACATGAGAGGGAGGAGGGTCAGAGGGAAAAGCAGACTCACTGCCGAGCAGGGAGCCGGATGCGGAACTCGATCCAGGGACTCCAGGATCATGACCTGAGCCGAAGGCAGTCGCTTAACCAACTGAGCCACCCAGGCGCCCTAAAGCTAGTTTTATTGTACTTTTGTGTCTTTCTCTTTTTTCCAGCTTTATTGAGATATGATTGACATGTAACATTGTGTGAGTTTAAGATGTACAATGTGATGATTTAATACATGTATATGTTGTGAAATGATAACCACAATAAGGTTAGTTAACACATCCATCACCTCTCACAATTACCTTTTGGGGGGGGGTGTGTGTGGTGAGAACATTTAAGATTTACTCTTAGCAACTTTCAAGTATATAATACAGTATTGTTAACTATAGTCACTAGGCTTGGATTAGATCCCAAGAACTTATTCATCTTATAACTGGAAGTTTGTACCCCTTGACCAACATCTCCCCATTTCTCCCACACTCCACAGCCCCTGGTAACCACCATGCTATTCTGTTTCTATGAGGTCAGCTTCTTTAGATTCCACATGTAAGTAAGATCCTACAGTATTTGTCTCTCACTGTCTGATATATTTCACTTACATAGTGCCCTCAGGGCCCATCCATGTTGTCACAAATGGTAGTATTTCCTTCTTTTTTATGGCTGAGTAATATTATATATATATGTATATAATATCATACTCATCATCCATCAGTGGACACTTAGGTTGTTTCCATGTCTTGGTTATTGTTAACTATGCTGCATGAACATCAGGTGCAGATATCTCTTTGAGATAGTGATTTAATTTCCTTTAAATTATTGGATTTAAATCCAATATGGATAAATCCAATATTGGATTTAAATCCAGCATAAATATGTTACAAATAAATTATTGCTATTGGGGATTGCTGGATCATAGGGTAGTTAATTTTTTTTAAAAAATTTTTGAGGGTCCTGCATATTGTTTGCCATAGTGGCTCTTCCAGTTTACATTCCTACCAGTATTGCAAGGGGGTTCCCTCTTCATATCCTGCAAACACTGTTATCTCTGGTCTTTTTGATAATAGTCATTCTGACAGGTGTGAGGTGATATCTCATTGTGGCTTTGATTTGCATTTCCCTGATGATTTGTGATGTTGGGCACCTTTTCATGTACCTGAGAACCATTTGTATGTCTTCTTTGGGAAAATGTCTGGGTACTTTGCCCATTTTTAAATTAGATTATTTGTTTTTTTATGCACTTGAGTTGTATGACTTCCTTATATATTTTGGATGTTGACCCCTTTATCAGATGTTTTGCAAATATTTTCTCCCATTCCATAGGTTGCCTTCTCATTTTGTTGCGTATTTCTTTTGCTGTGCAGAAGCTTTGTAGTTTGATGTAGTCCCACTTCTTTATTTTTGCTTTTGTGGCCTATGCTTTTGGTGTTCTATCCAAAAAATTCATTGCTAAGGCCAATGTCAGAGTTTTTCCCCTGTGTTTTCTTCTAGGAGTTTTATGGTTTTAGGTCTTACATTTAAGTCTTTAATCCATTTTAAGTTAGTGAGCAAGGAGCCTGATGTGGGACTCGATCTCAGGAGCCTGGGACTAGGACCCGAGCCAAAGGCAGACGCTCAACCGACTGAGCCACCCAGATGTCCCTAGACCTTAACTACAGTTTAATATGTCACACTCTGAGGTACCAGTGGTTGGGACTTTAACATGAGTTAAGGGGGGACCTAATTCAATGCATAACAGAGAGAGGGCAGGAGGGCACGAGCCTTGATGGTCTTCAAGGCAGAGGGTAATGGTGAGGTTGTGAGTGTTGGAGGAAGAGGGTGGCCCTTGCTGGCGGCACTCAGAGTTTTGGGGCCCCTCTTCTCTCCCACCCTTGGAAGTTTAGAGGCCCAAGGAGCAATGTACTTGCCCTTAGCTTATCAATATCTGGTCTCCATTTTAACCTGGAAGTGTTTTTTTTTTTTTAAAGATTTTATTTATTTGACAGAGAGAGACACAGCGAGAGAGGGAACACAAGCAGGGGGAGTGGGAGAGGGAGAAGCAGGCTCCCCGCAGAGCAGGGAGCCCGATGTGGGACTCGATCCCAGGACCCCGGGATCATGACCTGAGCCGAAGGCAGTCGCTCAACCGACTGAGCCACCCAGGTGCCCTAACCTGGAAGTGTTTTGTTGTAGTGTTGTTTTAAGATGGTAGAGGCACGAATGTGCTTATGTACTGGAGTAAAGAGCCTATGAGAGTTGTTTTTTTTTTTTTTAAAGATTTTATTTATTTATTTGAGAGAGAGAGAGAGAATGAGAGAGAGCACATGAGAGGGGGGAGGGTCAGAGGGAGAAGCAGACCCCCTGCCGAGCAGGGAGCCCGATGCGGGACTCGATCCAGGGACTCCAGGATCATGACCTGAGCCGAAGGCAGTCGCTTAACCAACTGAGCCACCCAGGCGCCCCCCTATGAGAGTTTTTAAAAATTGCTTTTTGGGGGGAGTTTTATGATTTTATTAACACAAATATGACATGCATGTAAGTTGTCTGTCTATTCATTTTCTTCGCCGTGCAGCTGCCATTGGGATTGGTGACTCTGATGGCCCACTGGGCTGCTCTTTCCACAATGGCTTTGCAGTTCTTGGAGTAGACGCTGTGAGCAATCTCCGCACGGTGAGATTTGTTGCACATCAGCGGCACTTCAAGCTCCTTGACGTTGTGGACTAGGAACTTCCGGGAGCCCCTGGGCAGCATGTGCTTTGTTTTCTTGTCGCTCCCATAACCACTGTTGGGCATCAAGATCTGGCCCTTGACTCTCCTGCACACCCTAATGTCAATGCCTCTGGGTTTCCACCAGTTGCACTTAATTTTGACACATTGGTCTTAGTGGGGCCAGATGAACATCTTGGTCCTCTTTTTGAATGATCTTGGGCTTCACCAGAGGTGTGAGGGCAGCCATGATGCCGAATAGGAGATGGCTGCCCCCTCCACAGGCAGTGTCAAGGAAGACAAAAATTACTTTTCTTAGTTAGCTATTCAAGCTATGGCAAATGAAACAACTTGGGGTTTGGGAGATGAAGGGAAGCAAAAATTCAGGGAGGAGAAATCGTACCATAAAGCTGGAGATGCTGATTAGAGAGCCCCAAATCCTTTGGTCCTTATATATTTAATAAGTACCTATGAGATACAGTGTATCTTTATGTTTAGGCAGAGAGGAAGAAGTGTATGCAATTAAAACCATAATTGCAATAATAGTTGAAGGAAAAAATATGCATTATTTTGACTTTGTGCAAAGCAACAATACAAAACTTAATACATGAGTGCTAATGGTTCTTGGACTGAAGAAAAAATGAGAGCATAAATATGTTACAAATAAATTATTGCTATAGAGTGGAAGGAAGTTGATTAGGTTCAAGTAGTAGATTCTGAATTTAGACTATAAATGTATGCGCTTGCTTATATATTCATATCTAACAAAATCCTCACAGTTGCACTGGGCTTATTGATCATTGTTTGATTCAAGATTCACTTACAAATGAGAACTGGAAGTTCTTTTGCAATTGGACAGGGAGGCTGTCTAGCCTCATAAACTATTTTTGAGAACATTTGAAGAACAGAACAGCATTTTCTTTGCAAACGTTAATTTGCCACATCATACAAAATTATTCCCCTTGGACCACCTCTATCAGCCTGGTACCATCTCAGTTTTCCAGATACAGAACAGCTCTCCCTGAGGCTGCGTAAAAGCACCAGTGGCCCAAGCTGATGCCAAATTAAGCAATCAACTGGTTCTCATCCAATACAGCTAAACCAGATGGGCCGCTTCAGCGACTTCCAGGCCAATTCCGTCTATTTTTCAACCCACATTTAATAGATTTGTGCATTGCCTGCCTTTTAGGAGGGAGAAAAAGAGCACATTTTAAACACCTCCCTTTTGTAACTATAAAATAATACCTTCATGTTCGTGGAAAATGAAAAGTTAAATGGAAATGAAATATAGGGCATTCATAACCCTGCTTTAAGGCTTTAACATATTTCTTTACAAAATCTTGAAGGCATTTTTATAATGAGAATCATCTTATATATACACATTTTTTTCATCCTTCATTACTTGATTAAGATTATATCCAACATGATTCCTATTCCACTTAAAACTCTTCCCACGCATTACTTTCATGTCTACTAGATATTTCTTTGTGTGTATCTGATAGAAAGGGGGAGATGGCAGGCCAGGCTGAGACTTAAGCTGAGTAGGTAGTCCAAAAACAAGCCAAGGGTAGATAAGTGATAAGTCAAAAGGCCAACTGTGGGCTTGAGTTAATGCTTTTTCTGCGCCAGTGCCCATGTGTATGAGTTAATTCAGACCTATACTCAAAGGGTGGGAACACGCCACATATTTGCATTTCTTTTCTGGCCTAACTGGGGCCTCTGCTGCAGTGATTTAGCTGTTCTCCTGCAAGGGGAGTTTAGAGCATTTCACGATTATAAATAATACTGTAATAGCATCTTTTTGCATTAATGTCTGGTAATCATCCTCATCTCAGGTAATTTCTTTCAGGAAGATTCCTAAAAGTAGAATTACACAGTCCAAAGGTATAAACTTTTTTTTTTTTTTTTTTTTAGAGAGAGTGCACGTGCACATGAGCACGGGTTAGGAGAGTGGGGCAGAGAGAGAGAGGGAGAGAATCTTAAGCAGACTCCACGCCCAGCTCAGAGCCTGACCCAGGGCTCAATCTCACAATCCTGAGATCATGACCTGAGCTGAAATCAAGAGTCCGATGCTTAACCGACTGAGCCACCCAGGTGCCCCAAAAGGTATAAACATTTTAAAGGGTCTTGATAGATAACATAAATTGCCTTCCGCCAAGGTGGTTCCAACTTTCACTCCCACCTGCCACATGGGACAGAAGAAAAGGCACATTTGAGAATACATTCCTGTGTTTCTAAGGGCAGGAGGGGTGGTGGCTGCACTGACTGCTGGAGGTACAGCCAGAAGGCTTGGTTTAAATTCTGACTCACCAACTATGTGACCTTGGTGGGTCACTCACTTTTCTAAGCCCTGGTTTCTTCATATGTTTGTCGGGACTTATGACACCTTCCCAAAGACTATTGGAATGAATGTGTGAGAAACTGCTCACATAAGGCTTAATTCTCATCCCCTTTCAGCTCTGCTTGGAGACTAATCCTGGAACGGAATAAGAGTTTAGAATTTAATGGCCAATAATGGTCTAATGGACAACCTTCCCCAGCCACCTTCACCAGAGCTAGGTAAGTGAGAACAATTCTCTTCCCTCCTCTCCTCTCCTCTTCTTTTCTTTGTGACTGACCATGCATGGAGGCTGGAAGTGGGAGCTTACCCGGAACCCCCAGACCACAAGACGCCAGCACTGCCTGCCCTGCCTCCCAGATGTGTGGGGCCCTGCCATCCCACCTTGGTAGAATGATAAGCCACATGGTGGATGCAAAACTTTGGACTTAACATTTCTGTTTTACAAATGGTTCCACAGTTTTGAATTCAGCTGAATACCACATTGGCCAACAATAACAAAGTAAGAATACAGATCAGCACCTCATTAATCCCAGCATTATTACGTGTGTGGTTTTCATTTCACATTAATATTTATTTATCTCAAAAGAAAACCAGGACCAAGTTAGGCATGTTATAGTCATCCAGCCTTTTTTTTTTTTTTTTTAAAGATTTTATTTATTTATTTGACGGAGAGAGACATAGAGAGAGAGGGAACACAAGCAGGGGGAATGGGAGAGGGAGAAGCAGGCTTCCCACCGAGCAGTAGCCCAACGTGGGGCTCAATCCCAGGACCCCAGGATCATGACCTGAGCCGAAGGCAGACGCTTAATGACTGAGCCACCCAGGTGCCCCTATAGTCATCCAGCCTTAAAGTCAGGAAGGTACTGGGGGAAGGGAAGAGACAGGAGTTTCTCGGGGAAGCAAAGACTGCAGCTGACTTTAGTCCATGTCCTGATGGGTAACACTCATTGATCATTTTTAAGGACTTAAAAGATTAGGTGAATTTTTGGACCAACTAAACTAAAATTATGAGATGCATGAACAAATTTAGAGTAGCCTCTGAGCCTTTGACTCTACCTACCTATTCCTTCCCAGCAACCACAACTTCAAATCATGGTAGCTTGTTAGTAGCATCTTAGCTCTAGAATGGAGCTCAGGCACAATCCCCTGTTTTTACAGATAAGGAAGCAGAGGTTCAGAGAAATTTCATGACTTGTTCAATATCACCTGAGCTCTTATGGGCAAAGCCAAGCTATGGCTAAGGCCTGTTATGTTGCTCAGCCCAACATAACACACTCCCTCCCTCTGTCTGCATTTGTGAAATGTTTATTATTACAGTATCTATTGTGACCTCAAAACAGAAAAGCAATTGGAAAATCAGCGGTTTAATTCCAGTATAAGGAACTACAGTAGGGGGCGCCTGGCTGACTCACTCAATAGAGCATGCAGCTCGAACCCGTGTTGGGTGTACAGCCTACAGAAAGGAAAAAAAGAAAGAAAGAAAGAAAGAGAAAAAGAAGGAAGGAAAGAAAGAGAGAAAGAGAAACTACAGTAGGGCATTCACATGCGGAGTTTTGTTCTAACTGAATTGAGAGGAGCCCTATATCTGGAATGAGAGAACTGGGGGAGGGGAGGGAAGCTGTTTCTAATCTATTTACAGAAAATGTGTAAGTGCAAAAAAGTACTGTGAACTTCTCTTAAGTAGGATAAAGATACAAGTATAATGCCCAGCTGACTTTTCTCACCTTCCCTTAAGCTTTCCGATTCTACAAATATTTAGCATCTGCGAGCAGGATAGGTCAGGAGAGCACCCTACACATTCAAGGTTTGTGGGTCAAAGGCTAGGGAGGGGTATGGGCCAGATTATGAGAGGGGTATGGACTTCTGTTCCTACTTAGAACATGGAGTAATAGTAGAGGATTTAGAGCAGGGGGAATAATACATCTGACCATTGCTTTAGGACGAAGGAAGATCTGGGAGCAATGTGTGGTAAGAAAGGAAGGAGAAGAGACTGCAGGCCCGAACCAGTTGGCAGATGTAAAAAATCATCAAAGAGAGAAGCAGGAAAGACCTCACCCGACTTGCAGAACTAGGAATTATCTTAGTTTGGGATCCTCCCAGAAGCAGACCCCAAGGATTCAAGTACAAATAGTTTCTTTGAGAGGTGATCCCAGGAAACACTGGTCGAGGAGAGGGGAAACAGGGAAAGAAATGAAGACAGTAATGGGTGTGTTAGCAAGCCAGTTTCTAGTGTGGGTGACTAGAGGTCAATCCCACTGGGAAACTCTGGAAGACAAAGGAGAGCACGCCTCAGAGTTTTACCCACAAGGAACCAGAAATGTGGAGGATTTATTCACCAATTCCCCAACCACCGTTGCTTTAGAACTACTTCCAGAAACATAACTGTCCAGCACTCAGGGCATGCTCTGCCTGTAAGCCCAATGTACTCCAACAAAAAAATGCTCTCAGGAACAGAGTCACTGGAATCCATGGGTGAAGAGTGAATGTCAAGGGAACATGGGTAGAGCACCAACAGTTTGATATGCAGACACCTGTTTCTCTCTGGAGCTACTCACGCAGTCCTGGATCCTGTCAACAGGACTTAGCACTCTGCAAGTAGCTGGGTGGGAAGAGCTCTGATTTGACTTTCTTCTCTAAATTCTGTGATTCCTTCACCTTCAAAAATAGGCCACCCTACCTATGAGCACCTTTTGCATTCTTGCCTGTATCTGATTCCAGTTTTTAACCAATGCCCCTTTTAAAATTCTCCTCCACAATACAAATTTACTTGAGAAACTAATAATGAGTGTTCTGTGCATCTTTTATGCAACTGTATTTTTTTAAAGATTTTATTTATTTATATTTTTTTTATTTATTTTATTATATTTATTTTATTTATTTATAAATATTTATTTATTTATTTATTTGACAGAGAGAGACACAGCGAGAGAGGGAACACAAGCAGGGGGAGTGGGAGAGGGAGGCGCCCCTGTGGCTCAATCGTTAAGCATCTGCCTTCGGCTCAGGTCATAATCCCAGGGTCCCGGGATCGAACCCCACGTCGGGCTCCCTGCTCGGCGGGAAGCCAGCTTCTCCCTCTCCCATTCCCCCTGCTTGTGTTCCCTCTCTCGCTGTGTCTCTCTCTGTCAAATAAATAAATAAAATCTTAAAAAATAATAAAATAAAACACTTCTCTAATGAGATTACAGAAGACTGGAAATTATCATAATGAAAGTATTAGGCATGTGCTACCCAAGGTAGGAAAGAAAAACATATGAACTCAACTTGCCTTAACTTACTTCAGTGAAGTTGGCAACTAGCAAGCTATCCATCTTCATCATTTACTAGAATTAATTCAAAGTCCGTCTAGGGTTCGATCCAGAATAGAAACTTGCCAGGGCTTCAAATTGGAAGTCATTTGAAATTAAAACCAGCATGACATATTTTCTTTTCAGAACCACATGACTCAAAATTCAAGAAATTTGAGGAATTCTGGAAAATTCCATGATAGGTTAATGACAATTTACTCCAAGAAGAGAAGTGACTTTCTTAGGGAAACATAAGTTGTTTATATTTGCAGACCTTAAAATTGATGTTTTTGTTCTCTTTCAGTTAGTTTATTAAGGGGGTAGGGGTGGGAAAATGCTAACAGCTCCCAGGATAGATTTTTGAGTGCTGAGGTCCACCAGTGAACTCCAGAGCTGAGTAACCAACCCTTGAAAATACATTTACATCATGGAAGTAGAAACGCTAAACCCCAGATGGCCTTCATGGGAAGGAATAAACGTAAAGCCCAGGATGAAAACGTGGCATCTCTGGGTGAGACACCTTTTCCTTCATTTTCATTTGCCCCTTTGCTTTGACCACAGACCCGTGCAGCCCCTCAGGATTTGGTCTAGAAGGCAGGAGGCAGCTCCAGTTACTTGTACACCCAATTGGAGTGGCCGAGGGGCTGACCCAGATCTGGGTGAATCCATTTCCGTGAAACCAATGGATATTCATGGAGCACCTACTAAGAGCAGGGAACCAAGTCAAAGGTTATGCTGTTTGTAAATATGTCTGCCCTGGAAGACCTTAGAATCTGGTACGGGAGATTAGACTCAGATAAAGAACTCCAATATTAAGTCAGGAGGATTAAAAGCTTCTCCATGCTCCAATTTCCCTTTATACTTCTTTTTTTTTTTTTTAAGATTTTATTTATTTATTTGAGAGAGAGAGAATGAGAGACAGAGAGCATGAGAGGGAGGAGGGTCAGAAGGAGAAGCAGACTCCCTGCCGAGCAGGGAGCCCGATGCGGGACTCGATCCCGGGACTCCAGGATCATGACCTGAGCCGAAGGCAGTCGCTTAACCAACTGAGCCACCCAGGCGCCCTCCCTTTATACTTCTAATGGTTTAAACAATCCTAACAACAAATATTATAACAGGAACCCATTTGTAGAATACACTCAGTAGTCTAGACTCTATGAGGTAATTATTATTATTACTATCTTATTTTAGAGATGTAGAAACTAAGGCATTAGCTCAAGTTCACACAGCCAGTAAGTGGTGGAGCTGAGATTCAAATCCAAGCAATCTGAGTTCAGAGTCCACATTCTTAACAACTGTACTATCTCCCACAGAGCAATTTTTTAATATTAAATTGTTCGTGTACCCAGCGGTTTCCCAGCTACTCGGAAAGTTCTATGAGGTAAGAGACTTGTGTTTTTATTCTTGTGTTCTAACACTTGGCACAGAGCCTGCTCCCGGAAGATTCTCAATAAATACTTACTGAACGAATGAATGAATGAACTTGAAGCATAGGTGAGACTCTGTGGCTGTTCAGAGAAGGAAAAAATGACATTTATTCACAGGTATGAAGGAAGGCCGCATGGAAGAAGTAGCATTTAGTCTCTGCCTCAACTGGTCAGTAGGACCCAGGGAGGTGGAGGGACGTGTTTCAGTTCTATGCAGAAAATGCAGACCTTTGGTCACTCGGGGAAGTAACTGGCTGGTTGGAGGGTCTATGGCGTGTGACATAACAAGCCTGCTCACCAGAAGGAATGGATATCCCATTGCCAAGTACCTAGAGCCATGGGTCCATCTGCCTCCAGGGGCCGGGAGACTGCTGGAGACACAGGGAGGGGGCCAACACCCCACACGTGGAGGACCAAGCACTTGTGAGGCCAGTGAGGCCAGGGAGTATGAGGCTGCACAGCCTGGCTGTGCTGGGCCGGGTCCCAGCCTGAAGCCCCAAGACTCTGGGCAGAGGCATGCTGGTCCATGGAAAGCATGCACAGAGGTGGTGGCACTGCCCAGCTTTGGGGGGCTGCTACTGCTGGGAAACACCTGTCGAAGAGAATCTCCTGGGCGGAACTGACCGGGGGGCACCATGCCCAGTGGAACGAACCTAGTGGTGGTGGTAGTTGGTGCCTAGCAGCAAAGAAGGGGATTGGCAGATTGAGAAAAGCCCAGACAGCGTCGAGGCCTGAGGAGGAACTAGGAATAAAATCCAAGCTCTGAGAGACATCACACCCGTTGGGACTGGGTGAACCCCCAAGGGGCCTTACTTGAATTGGTAACTTCAGAAATCAGACTTCAAGGGTACTTCATATCCTTGTAAGGAAGGGAACCTTTCATAGGGCGCCTGTGGAGAATCCAGTCACTCTCCAAGGCTAGCTGGAAAGGACTCCAGAGACTGATAGGTGGATCGTGTAAATGCCATTGACAGATACCAAACAGAATTGTGTCAGGACTCAGGGTCGCCTGGCTGGCTCAGTTGGGAGAGCATTCGACCCTTCATCTCAGGGTCGTGAGTTCGAGCCCCATGTTGGGCGTAGAGATTACTTAAAAAAAAAAAAAAAAGACTTGTTCAGGGATTTACAACTCTGTAAGGTTGATGCGGGGTGGGGGTGTTATTGGCTCTCCACTTGGTTGTTTACCACTCCCGTGCCAAATGTGGATTGCGTGAACTACTGTGGAGAGCTGACTCTCCGTGTTGAATGGCTGGCCATGTGCAGGAAGCAGCAGGGAACGGAACTGGAAAATCCCAGGCACAAAACACCGGCTACCTAGCTTTAATTCCCTCTTTGATGACATCACAGCTTGGCAGTATCGATAAAGCCAGGCCCGGTAGTTGGAGAGAACTAGAGGCACTTACCCAGAATCTTAAAATCTTCAACTCCACGGTGCCACTCTCTGCTTGCCTCCTCCCTCCGCCACCATCCTCAGCAACGCTTTCAAACGTTCACGGCACACTCTGAGTCCTCGACACCAGCGTGTGACACCCCCACACGGCTCCGGGCGCACGGAAGCCCAGCAGAAAGCCCCCTCCTTCACGCTTCCCGCCCAGTCAGACACATTCTTTCTCTCCCTCCCTCACAGTCTTGCCTCCATTTCTGTCAGGGGATGTCCACCTTCCACCCACCTGGGCAGGGGTACCCCCCCCCTTTTCCAGGGCTTCAGTCACCCAATTCTCCTGCATTTTCAGCCCCCACAGCTCGTCTGCCTTTTATTCATCTAGGGTTGAACACTTTCAAATCAAACTCCCTTTTCCATCCCTCTCTTATCTCACCACAGCCAATTTGTTTCCTTCCCTTTCGTTCCAGCTTCTTGCGATCTTCACTTGTCACCTCCCATTCATTCTTCAAGCCGCTGGGATTTTTCTTCAGCCCCTGGCAAGTCAGTGCAACCACTCACCTTAAGGCAGTGAAGGAGCTCCTTGCCAAATCCGGCTCACACCACAGCGCCGGCCACCGCCTCCTTTTCAGAGCTCTCCTCCCTTGACTTAGGTGATACCACCCTCTCCTCCTGTCCCTCCTGACCGTTGCTTGCTTTTTCTTTGTCTTCCTCATGGGCTTCCTGTGGTGGCCTCCTCTCTCCTTAAATTGCTGTTCCCCAAGGTCCTGCCCTCAGTCTTTCCCTCACTCTCCTCCTCTCACTTCTGCTCCCTTCTCCTCAGCCCCCCACCCCCGACTTCCTCACTCCTCATCTCCACTTTCCTCTTTTCCTCCCTCTCCCTACCCAGTCCTTTCTCCATAGAGGAGTCCATTCCCAAGATTTCAGCTACCACCCGTATTTAAATGGCCCTCTCTTCTGAAATCTGTATTCTGCCTGGAACACTCTCCTGAAGTCCAGACCCATGGAGTCAGCCCATCTGGACAGTTCTCCATGGATGTACCCATGCTCAGCATGTCTGAAACTGAACTTACCTTCCACACAATTCTCTCTCTCCTCCTCTTCAATCTCCCTTCTAGTGCCCAGCCAGTACCCCAAGCCAGAAAACCCAGAAACCTGGCACTCTTTCTTGATGACTCCCTCTCTTTCCCCCCTACGTATATTGAGCCACCAATGTCTAGAGGGTCTACCTGTCCCCTCTGTCATTTCGACCCCCCACTCTCCATAGCTTTTTTTCTGGCCTGGATCCCAGCATTGGTCATCTAGCCGGCTGTCAAGGACTCCTTTGGAAATGGACATCTGGTTAAATCATTCCTCTGCTTTCTATCTTTATGTGGTTCCAGATGGCCCTCACGATGAAATCCAAACCTCTCACTATGCCCAACCCTAACAGGCCACACTCCCCTGCTTCCCTCCTCACTCCCCTGCCATTGTTTCTACCTGAAATGCTCTCACTCTTTTTCTTCCTTACTTCCCCTTCTTCAAACTTGATATCCTCTGGGAAGTCTTCTCCAGCCTTTCTCTCCCTCCCCGCCTCCCGCTTAGGCCAGGCACTCCCCATCCTGCCCACAGCTCCCATGCCCATTTCCAGGGTGATACTCAGCACCCTGCACAGTTTCCTTGTCTGTCCTCCACCATCCGTCTGTGTGTAACTTGACTTTCTGAACTTGTGTACTTGACACATACTCCGTTGTTAGATCCATGCAAGAAAAATCCCGGACACCATGCTTTAGAGGGCCACAGATACCATAAGTACACCCCCCCCCCAAAAAAGAAGTACTGAATACTTGGACACCACTGTCACGAGCAATCCAGTGCTCAGCCTGGCACAGCGCACCCTGTGACTGAAAACATTTACTCTCATGACTCACACTGTTCAGGCTCCAGGGAAATGCTTCTGCACACCTCTCACCCTGTGTCCTTAACACAAAAGGCAGCTGTGTCCCATCACTGTAGGGTTTGTGGGTGTGCAGCAATCGACCTAGAAAAACAGCTATAGCTTTGGAGTACAGAGAAGATTTCAGTTGTGGAAGTGCTTAGATAAGAGAAAACACAAGTCAATCCATTAACGTTTCTGTCACATGGAATGAATGTAATAGATCCCTTCATAACGAAGTATCGTGTCCAGTACTCGTCCCACGCATCCACTTTTCCCCTTCCCTTCTTGTTACAAGTTGGAGTTCCAAAGATACTCATGAATTACTGATTGCACAGAGTGGCTGGCAAACATTTTGCAGTATTAAACAATTCATTAGTTTTAACTTTGTGTGTGTGTGTGTGTGTGTGTGTATGGATAGACAGATGAAAAATCTGTGAAGCATGAATGATAGTCTTTATATTGGCAAGGCTGAATTGCACTTTCTTCATGGAGCACTCCGTGCTTTAGAAAAAGCACTATTTTATTATTAGCCTCAAATCACTTAGTTGCAATAACTTCTAAATAATTCCATTCATGTGTTGGTTTGTTATTAGTACATTGTAATGTGCATGTGGTAAGTGTGCGATGTGTTGATATTAATAAATTCAAGAGTTTTAGAGAATGGAGAAACAATAAAATCTGGTAAGTTTCTTAATGTTGTTTTAAAATATATTCAACATGAATCTTTTTGAATTTGAAAGGAAACAAAGAAACAATTTCAATAATGAACTGCAGCCTGTTACATCTTCTATTAGTGGCAAAAATCACAAAAAGCCTGAAATATTCTTTGATATCATGCAAGAATTACAAGTTCAAAGTAGAATCATTTGTAATTCTACAATTAAAAACCAGCTTGATGGGATGCCTGGGTGGCTCAGTCGGTTAAGTGTCTGCCTTCGGCTCAGATCATGACCCCAGGGGCCTGGGATGGAGACCCACATTGGGCTACCTGCTCAGCGGGGGAGCCTACCTCTCCCGCTGCCTGCCACTCCCCCTGCTTGTGTTCTCTCTCTCTCTGACAAATAAATAAATAAAATGTTTAAAAAAAAAACCCAGCTTGACTATTTCAACAAAAAATACAAATAGCTTATTATTTCTAATGACATAAATGTTAGATGCAAACGGACTCAAAAGTTGTATCACTAAAATTTGAAAGTGCCAAACATGTGTTTTTATCAAAATGGCAATCATGTTCTATTCAAACTCATGGTCCAGGGAAAAAGTTCATCATTATCAATGAGGAAAAATTTGAAATAACATCAAGAATTATTCCCTAGGGGTGCCTGGGTGGCTCAGTTGTTAAGCGTCTGCCTTTGGCTCAGGTCATGATCCCAGGGCCCTGGGATCGAGTCCCACATCAGGCTCCCTGCTCAGTGGGGAAGCCTGCTTCTCCCGCTCCCCTCCCCCTGCTTATGGTCCTGCTCTTGCTATCTCTCTGTCAAATAAATAAATAAAATCTTTTTAAAAAAATTATTCCCTAAATAAAGCTTTTGAAATAGTAAAAATGCCCCCAAAATATTCTATCAAAATGTCAAAAAAGCAAATGAAAAACATTTAGAAAACACAATCAGAATTTTAAACAATGTCACTGTGAAGTTAAAAGTAATCAAGCTTTTTCAGAAAGGAAATTTTTATGAGAACTTCAAGGAAAGAATAATATTGATGTGAGCATATCAATGCAATCAAGACTTCAAGTTCTCCTTATAAATTATAAGACTTATCTAGTAAAATGAGGAAATAATTTTCAAGAAAACATATGAAACAGAGACACAAATTTCAATAATTATCTGAGGTTCTCTATTTTGCATAAAAGTATTTTAATAATATATTTAAATTATGAAATTCAAGTCTGATTAGAGTTTAATGGGTTTTGTTGATATTATAGAACCAAAAGGAGTACTATATTAAACTCTATTGTTGGTGCTTGGGAACAGTGATTTAAATGACAAATATTTACCAAAAAACCTTATTGCCTGATAAAAAGAAAGGAGCTTCAGCCAAAATTTTAAGAAACTTTCTGGATATTTTATTTTATTTATTTATTTTTTTAAAGATTTTATTTATTTATTTGACAGAGAGAGAGAGAGACAGCGAGAGAGGGAACGCAAGCAGGGGGAGTGGAAGAGGGAGAAGCAGGCTCTCCGCGGAGCAAGGAGCCTGATGCGGGGCTCGATCCCAGGACCCTGAGATCATGACCTGAGCTGAAGGCAGTCGCTTAACCAACTGAGCCACCCAGGCGCCCCAACTTTCTGGATATTTTAATTTGGAAATAAGTCACTGCATTCAATTATTTTTGGATGATGCAATAAAAATGTAAATCAGGGTAAAATCTGGCCCACTGCCTGATTTTGTATGGCCTGCAAACTATGGAAGAAAAATATTTTGTGACATATGAAAATCACATAAAATTCAAATTCCAGTGTTTGTGAATAAAGTTTTATAGGAACCCAGCCACACCCATTCATTTACATGTTGTCCGGGCCTGCTTGCCTGCTACAAAGTAGAGTTGAATACTTACTACTGACACCCTGTGTCCTGCAAAGCCTAAAATATTTACCATCTAGCCCAGTATGGAAAAAGCTTAACAACCTCTGAAGTAGAACATTTAAAATCCTTTCTCCATAAATTTTATAATATACTACCTTATGAAAAGTAATAATTGAAAAGAATTAAATGAAATAGCTGAAAATCTGGGGTGCCTGGCTGGCTTAGTCAGTAGAGCATGCAACTCTTAATATCAGGGTTGTGAGTTCGAGCCCCATGTTGGGTGTAGAGATTACTTAAAAAATAAAACTTGGGGTGCCTGGGTAGTTCAGTCGGTTAAGCATCTGCCTTCAGCTCAGGTCATGGTCCCAGGGTCCTGGGATCGAGTCCTGCATCAGGCTCTCTGCTCCGCGGGAAGCCTGCTTCTTCCTCTCCTCTTCCCCCTGCTTGTGCTCTCTCTCTCTCTCTGTATCAAATAAATAAATAAAATCTTTAAAAATAAATAAAAATAAAAATTAGGTCACCTGGGTGGCTCAGTCCGTTAAGTGTCCAACTCTTGATTTTGGCTCAGGTCATGATCTCAGAGTCATGAGATCGAGCCCCATGTCGTGTTGGCTTCCTGCTTAGCAGGGAGTCGGCTTTGAGAATCTGTCTCTCCCTCTCCCTTTGCCCCTCCCCTCTCCGTGTTCCTGTTCTCTCTCTCTTTAAAATAAAAACAAATAAATCTTTAAAAATAAATAATTTTTTTAGAAGATTTTATTTATTTATTTGACAGAGAGAGACAGCGCGAGAGAGAACACAAGCAGGGGGAGTGGGAGAAGGAGAAGCCGGCTTCCCGCCGAGCAGGGAGCCCGATGCGGGACTCGATCCCAGGACCCTGGGATCATGACCTGAGCCGAAGGCAGACGCTTAACGACTGAGCCACCCAGACGGCCCTGTCTCTCCTGTCAAATAAATAAATAAAATCTTTTTAAAAAATTAAAATTAATATATAATTTTTTTTTAATCAGCTAAAAATCTGGAAATTGAAGTAATGAAAATGAGAATATTTGGATCTCCTGGAGAAGTCTGTAGGATTAGAAGCTGCAAAAGCAGTTCAGGGCCAATATCTAGCCTTGTACAGTCACTTTCATAGAAATTATTAAGTGGGAGGCGCCTGGGTGGCTCAGTCGTTAAGCGTCTGCCTTCCGCTCAGGTCATGATCCCAGGGTCCTGGGATCGAGCCCCACATCGGGCTCCCTGCTCGGCGGAGAGCCTGCCTCTCCCTCTACCACTCCCCCTGCTTGTGTTCCCTCTCTTGCTCTCTCTCTCTGTCAAATAAATAAATAAAATCTTAAAAAAAAAAAAAGAAATTATTAAATGGGATTAATTAAATATTTGGAAAATACATTTTAAAGAGATTTGGCTTAAGTCAATGGTATTCTTCCTGAGATGTCAATAACTTTTTTCAGCTCTCCAAGAAAGAAATATTTTGATATTAAAGCTGGCAGATTAATATGATGAAGGCAAAAAGTCACTAAGTATTTAAGAGAAAATAAATCAAAGTATTAAAAAAGGTGGATGATATTATTAGAGATGGAGACTAAGGACATACTCTTTGAAACAAAGCAATGATCAATTCCAAGAAGAAATACTATTCATTTGCCTTAAAAATTATTTAAAAATGGATTTGTTGCTCAATGACAAATACGAGGAAAAAAACCACATAATATTGAAACCTGAAATTAGACCAAATGATGTTTGTGAATCTCTTTGGATTAAAGGAGAACAAAAATTTTTAACAATGAGACAAACAATTTTATATAAAATTACAATAAGTGATTTTCAGGACTTAGTCATGAAAATAAGAAAGATGCTGAATCTACAAAATTCTCAAACAATAAGAGCCAGGAAGTCTTCCAATGTCAATGCTGTAGGTTCAGCAGAAGCTGAAAGAAGCATCAGCACCATGAAAAATATGATATTAAGATAAATTATCTATGAATTGAGACGACAAGCTACCTAATGACTATCAAGCTAATGGTGTCGCTGTTAGCAGATTTTGATGTTGCTCCCTGCACCAAATCACCACTCATTTGGAGGCATTATTTGGCAGTAACAGACCACGTGAAAAGAAAGACCACATAAAGATTTTCTAAAAATCAGCAAATAGCAGAAATTATAAAACTATTTGATGAATGATTTATTTTTTTAAAAGATTTATTTATTTTAGAGAGAGTGAGAAAGAAAGCACGCGATCAAGGAAGGGGCAGAGGGAGAGAGAATCTTAAGCAGACTCCCCACTTAGCCCAGAGCCCGACATGGGGCTCAATGTCACCACCCCGAGATCACGATCTGAGCCAAAATCAAGAGTCAACGCTCAACCGACTGAGCCACTCAGGCGCCCCTTGATGAATGATTTAAAAAGCAGTTTTATAACATATAAACATATAGAGTTAGAGAATAAAAGGATTATATGCATTTAATTTTTGATTAATATATAGTATGTATCAATATATCGAAATGTCTCTATCTCCATCTACAGATATCATATTTCTGTATCTGTATGTCTATATTACTATACCTGTTGTTAAGTATTTTGACCATTGCCCCTAGGCACAACTCCCATTTCACACTAGTGTTCTGTCCTGGCTTCACCTTTTGGATGGCACACATGGAATTGACTTCCCAGCTCGATCTTGGCTCCGGGCAGGAACTATTCTGGTTCTTCCCTGCAGCTGGCTACACTGCCTCAGACTGCTTTGAGTCACACCCCTTTTAATTCAGCCCAGGCCTCCCGAACCTTCCTTCCCTGGCACAGCCAGTGGGGAGCGTTCCCACTTATCTCGCCTCTGTCAATCTCAGCAGGGCCTGGGTGGTTAAAGGAAGCCCGTTCACTCCCTTTCTGCATGTGTCAAAACTTGCTGCCCGGGAAGCGGCCGAACTCTTGGCCATTATGCTCTTTTCCCAAGGGCCATTTTTATTTCATGTCTTGACTTCAGTTGCAAAAGGAAAAGCTTTATTCCTTTACAGAAGAATTTCAGGCATCAGAGGCAGCTGGGGAAGAATTTTGGGAGCTGAAGAATCTAGAATACTAATGTTTTATGAGTCCTTCTGCAAATCAAAAGAGAAAAAACTTGGACTTTTAACATATTATTTTTCCAGAGGGGGAAAGAAAAGTTCCCCTATCTTCTTTGGTTTCTGCTTTATCACCGAATGGATCATGTAAGTACACAGGCTTAGATGAGATGAAATTACTGTCCAGTACATCACTTGTTATGTTATAAGGTATAAAGTTATGAAGTTTAATAGAAAAAGACAGCTCATGGTGCTCGGGTGGCTCAGTTGATTAAGAATCTGCCTTCAGCTCAGGTCATGATCTCAGGATCCTGGGATCCAGGCCCACATCTGGCTCCCTGCTCAACTGGGAGTCTGCTTCTCCCTTTCTCTCTGCCCCTCCCCCTGCTCATGCTCTCTCGCACACACTCTCTCCCTATCAAATAAATAGGTAAAATCTTAAGGAAAAAAAAAGAAAGAGACAGCTTAAAAAGACATCTGTGTAAGCCAGCTCTCAGAATCATGTTCAAGAGGTCTTAGATTTTTTTTTTTTTTTTAATAAGCTCTACCCCAACATGGGGCTCAAACTCACAACCCCAAGATTAAGAGTTGCATGCTGTACCCACTGAGCCAGCCAGGTGCCACAAGAGGTTTTAAATCTTAACATCCATTGATCAACTGGCTGTAACTTGAAACAAGTATGTCTATATCTTCAATAGTGCATACAATAAAAATAGTAGCTAGCATGCATTTGATGTTTCTATGCCAGGCATTGTGTTAAGAATTACACATGCACTGGAGCGCCTGGGTGGCTCAGTTGGTTAAGAGTCTGCCTTCAGCTCAGGTCATGATCCCAGGGTCTGGGGATCGAGCCCTGCATCGGGCTCCCTGCTCAGTGGGGGAGTCTGCTTCTGCCTCTCCCTTTGCCCCGTCCCTGCTCGTGCTCTCTATTTCTCTCTCCCTCTCTCAAATAAATAAATAAAATCTTTAATAAAAAAGGAATAGGCATGTACTGTCTCATTTAATCTTCAAAACAAATTTAGGAGATGGTACTATTTTTATTCCCATTTACACATTTTACAGCATGCTGGGTATTCTCTACTTGAATCCCCCTTCCTAATCCATTCTTGGTCCATCTGGACTGTGCTCTGTGCCCCAGATTCCCATATCCTTTGGATTCTGTTTGGGTTTGGCCAATGGGAGTCACCACAGGAGACTGGAGGGTAGGAGAAGAGAGAGAGAGGTTGGGGTATTTCTTCCCACCTCCCACTTCTCCCTCTATCTGGTTATGGCAGCAGCTTCCTCCCTTGACAGCCTCTGTCAGTCATCTCCTCTCCAGACTCCAGCTCTCCCTGGGAGCTGGAAACCCCACTTCTTTCTCCTCTTCTTTCCAGCCCAGGAGTCCTAAGAGCTTCCCATTGCTGCTGGTCCCTGGGTGCCCTGACATCTCTTGCTGGTTCCTTTAACCCTGTTCACACCTACATAAATAGTGTCTTCATGAAGTGATCTCCACAGATCCCAGCTCATTGCGCCTTCTATTTCCGGCTGGAACTCTGACTAACGCGTTAAATCTGCCCAAGATCCTGGTCTGTTTAATTTCTCCACTTACTACTTTCTAAATGCTATGTTTTTGTTTGTTTTGAAATGGCTGTTTGGCTTTCTTTGAAGAGAACTGGTCTTACACGTGAAGTTACCTGTTTTTCCGGTGGGCATGGATTCATTTGAACTTTGACTGTAGAAACCATCTTCTGTAGCCTTATATACATATTTATGGATAGCAATTCTCTTCATGGGATTACGACTTCTTATTCACAAATGTGTAATTAAAAAGTCTCAAGGTCTGGTGTTCAGTGTGACACAAACACACATTATAGTAACTGGTAAGCAATTTTTATCCCTTTAAACCAAGGGGGCATTTCTGGAAAATGTGATTAGGCAAGTTTCAGCAAGATGCTGGTCATGGCTTTAGCACGGTCTGTGTGGAGAAGAACTTTCTTTATTGGCAGCTCAAAGGGTTCAACAGCTCAATCGCATTCTTAGGAAAACTTGAATATTTATGATATAATTTCATATCATATCTGGATAAATGTTCTTTTTTTATTTTATTTTATTTTTTTAAGCAATCTCTACTCTCAACATGGGGCTTGAACTCCCGACCCAGAGATTAAGAGTCACATGCTATAAGGACTGAGGCCAGCCAGGTGCCCCAGTCTTGGGGTAAATGTTCTTGGGTTTAGGCAAATTAATATGCTTTTAAAGTAAGAGCAGAGATTGGAAATAGAGACTTGAGTTGCAGCTTCACACTGGCTCCCATCTCTTAGAGGTTAAGTAGGAAAATATATTTAAAAGCTTGTCCTGGAATCTGTCTATATCCTTAGGCATAACTCAGTATCAGATAATGTGTAAGACAACCACACATAATAGATTTTAAATATCACAGAAACGTAATCCAATTTTCCTTTTCCCAACCCTCATGATTCATATTTTCTTAGCCACTGGAATTCTTACGTATAGTTTCCAAGTTGATAGGGTTGCCTTTTTTTTAATGGTAGTGTGACTAAGCAGAGAGAGTTTCTGGGTAGAGCTTTGTTGCCCCAGGCACCAGCTCACCACCTGGACATGCTCGGCCCTGGGCATGC
The DNA here is from genome assembly GCF_002201575.2 of Neomonachus schauinslandi. Lineage (NCBI taxonomy): Eukaryota > Metazoa > Chordata > Mammalia > Carnivora > Phocidae > Neomonachus > Neomonachus schauinslandi. The sequence goes on from NC_058419.1 coordinate 111,410,905, forward strand.
ATAGGTGAAGATAATTGTGACTTTATCAAAGCCCAGCTCTAGATTCTGATTTCCTCAGCACAAGCCCAGGAAACAGGAGAAAACACAGGTTGCAACAAAGCGCAAGTCTGCGTTGCGTTTTTAGAAAGGTATGGGATTTTTATCAGAACCAATCACGTTGGTAATTAAACATTTATATACTTATTTTAAAGTATTCTTTTTCTGTACTTAATCATTTAACTAAATGATTGCATAAGAAAGTAGCACTTTAAATGTTATCTTATAGGTCAAATAACACTGCAGAGTTCCTAAGGTAGAAAATAATTACAAAACACAGCTGCTAATTTTATATATATATTAGACTGCATTCGAAAGGGGAGCTCAAAGTCCCAAAGAAGATCTAAGACCTCAAAATCCTATCTGCTGATTTCTGCCTGGAACTTTGGGATAAAGTCTCCATTTAGGTTAAACTCTCATTGCCTGTTGAATTGCAAATACCATCACGGGAAGGTAGTAGTTTATATTAGATTTGGCTGCAAGTAACAGAAAACCCAAAATAGCAGTGCTCAAACACAGGAGTTTATTTTTCCCTTATATATAATACATTTTGAAGTAGGTAGTTCATTTTTTAAATTATTTTTTTAAAGATTTTTTTTATTTATTCATTTGACAGAGAGAGAGAGCACGAGCTGGGGGGAGGGTCAGAGGGAGAGGGAGAAGCTGAGTCCCTGGTGAGCAGGGAGCCTGACATGGGGCCTGATCCCAGGACCCCAGGATCATGACCTGAGCCGAAGGCAGACGCTTAACCAATTAACCGACTGAGCCACCCAGGTGCCCTAAAGTAGGTAGTTTAATGTTGGGAAGGAAGTCCCATGGTCATCAAGAACCCAAGCTCCTTGGGCGCCTGGGTGGCTCAGTCGTTAAGCATCTGCCTTCGGCTCAGGTCATGATCCCAGGGTCCTGGGATCGAGTCCTGCCTCGGGCTCCCTGCTCAGCGGGGAGTCTGCTTCTCCCTCTGCCTGCCACTCCCCCTGCTTGTGCGCTTTAAATAAATTAATTAATTTTAAAAATCTTAAAAAAAAAGATATAGGGGCGCCTGGGTGACTCAGTCAGCTAAAGCGTCTGCCTTCAGCTCAAGTCATGATCCCAGGGTCTTGGGATCCAGCCCCACATTGGGCTCCCTGCTCAGCTGGGAGCCTGCTTCTCCCTCTCCCTCTGCTGCTCCCCCTGCTTGTGCTCTATCTCTGGCTCTCAAATAAATAAATAAATCTTTTTTTTTAAGATTTTGTTTATTTTTATTTATTTTTATTTATTTAATTGACACAGAGAGAGAGACAGCTAGAGAGGGAACACAAGCAGGGGGAGTGGGAGAGGGAGAAGCAGGCTTCCCGCCGAGCAGGGAGCCCGACGCGGGGCTCGATCCCAGGACCCTGAGATCATGACCTGAGCCGAAGGCAGACGCTTAACGACTGAGCCACCCAGGCGCCCCTAAATAAATCTTTAAAAAATAAAAAAAGATATAATTCACAAAGCATACAATTCACCCATTAAAGTGTAAAATTCATTGTTTTTATATATTCACAGAATTGTGCAACTGTTCACCACATTAAATTTTAGAACATTTCATCACCCTAAAAAGAAAGCCCATACCCACTAGCAATCAGTTCCCATTTTCCCTCCCTGCTTCTCTCAGCCTGAGGCAACCACTAATCTACTTTCTGTCTCCATAGATTTGCCTATGCTGGACATTTTGGATAAATGTAATCACACAATATACAATATGTAGCCTTTTATGACCGACTTTTTTCACTTAGCATCATGTTTTGAGGGGTCATCCATGTTGTAGCACGTCTTAGTACCCTGTTCCTTTTCGTGGCCAAATAATACTTTATTGTACGGATAGGCCATATTTTGGTTATCCACTCATCAGTTGATGGACATCTGGGCTCTTTCCACTTTTGGGCTATTATTAATAACGCTGCTATAAACATTCATGTGCAAGTTGTTGTGTGGGTATATGTTTTCATTTCTCGTGGATACGTACCAAAGAGTAAAATTGCTGGATCATATGATAAGTCTATGTGAAACTTGTTGAGAAACTGCCGCAACCATTTTCCAAAACAGCCGCACCCTTTTCCATTCCCACCAGTGGTGTATGAGTTTTCCAGTTTCTCGATATTCTACCCACAATTATTATTAGCTCTCCTTTTAAACATTTTTTTAAATATTTTATTTATTTATTTGACAGAGAGAGACGCAGAGGGAACACAAGCAGGGGGAGTGGGAGAGGGAGAAGCAGGCTCCCCACTGAGCAGGGAGCCAGATGCGGGCTCGATCCCAGGACCCTGGGACCATGACCCGAGCCGAAGGCAGACGCTTAACCATCTGAGCCACCCAGGCACCCCAGCTCTCCTTTTAATTATAGCCATCCTAAGTGAGTGTGAAATGCTATTTCATTGGGGTTTCAATTTGCATTTCCTTGATGACTAAGGATGATGGGTAAATTTTTATGTGCTTATTGGCCATTTGTATATCCTTGGAGAGATATCTATTCAGATCTTTTGCCCATTTTTTAATTGGGTTATCTTTTTATTATTGAGTTGTAAGAGTTTTTTATATTTTCTAGATACAAGTCCCTTGTCAGATATATGATTTGCAAATTAAGGGGAGCAGGATTTACCACCCCAGAATATGCCTCTTTGACATATTGATTATTTGGGGCTGATTATTTTTTTTTTAAGATTTTATTTATTTATTTATTTGACACAGAGAGAGAGATAGTGAGAGAGAGAGAGATCACAAGCAGGGGGAGCGGCCGGCAGAGGGAGGGAGAAGCAGGCTCCCTGCAGAGCAAGAAGCCCGATGCGGGGCTCGATCCCAGGACTCTGGAATCATGACCTGAGCTGAAGGCAGTGGCTTAACCAACTGAGCCACCCAGGCGCCCCTGGGGCTGATTATTTTTGAGAGGCTGCAGACCCAGGAGAATCTCTGGAATCAGAGTGGAAATTGCCTTTTTTTTTTTTTTTAAGATTTAATTTATTTATTTGACAGAGAGAGAGAGAGAGCACAAGCAGGGGGAGTGGCAGGCAGAGGGAGAGAGAGAAGCAGGCTCCCTGCTGAGCAGGGAGCCCAATGCGGGACTCGATCCCAGGACCCTGGAGTCATGACCTGAGTGGGAGGCAGACACTTAACTGACAAAGCCACCCAGGCACCCCAGAAGTTGCCTTTTTATAAGAAACATTTATATGTATAAGGGAAATCTCCGTCTGTAAGGGTGTTTCTCTCTCTGTACCAGGAAGAGAAAGATGACTAAATCTCTAGAAACTCTTATCAGTGGAGAAGGTAAGGACTTGGATCTGCATAACAACCTTACCCTTGTTTACTGTGCTTTTCCTGGTCACCTCCCATTATCAGGTCTTCCCACCGACACCCCCTCAACCAACAGCTTTTGTCTTTAGCTTAAGATGTTATTTATTTTAAGGTGGTTGCTTAGGCCGTTTCTGGGAGTTACTCAGTTGTCCTGGGTCTCTCCCATGTATACAGGAGGTATAAATGTTATTAAATGTCTGTTTTTCTGCTGTTAATCTATCTTTTATTACAGAGGGGTCTCAGCCAGGAATCTAGAAGGGTAGAGGAAAAATCATTTTTCTTCCCCTACGCAAATATTTTCTTTTGCTCTGTAAGTTGTCTTTTTATTTTCTTGATAAACTTTTCAATTTTGATAAAGTATAATTTATCGATTTTTTCTTTTTTTTTTTAAGATTTTATTTATTTATTTGACAGAGAGAGAGAGAGAACACAAGCAGGGGGAGTGGGAGAGGGAGAAGCAGGCTCCCCGCTGAGCAGGGAGCCTGATGCAGGACTGGATCCCAGGACCCTGGGATCATGACCTGAGCTGAAGGTAGAGGCTTAACTGACTGAGCCACCCGGATGCGCCTCAATTTTTTCTTTCGTTGTTTGTGCTTTTAGTATCATATCTAAGAACCATTGCCTAATCCAAGATCAGAAAGATTTAGGCCTATGTTTTCTTCTAGAGTTTTACAGTTTTTGCTCTTATATTTATGTCTTTGATCCATTTTCAGCTAATGTTCGTATATGCTCTAGAGTAGGGATACAACTTAATTCTTTTGCATGTGGGTATCTAGCAGTCCTGGTACCACTGATTGAAAAGACTATTCTTGCCCTGTTCAATTATTTTGGCACATTTGTTGAAAATCAATTGCGTGTAAATGTGAGAATTTATTTCTAGACTCTTATTCATTCTATTCCATGAATCTATCCATCTGTCGTTATGCCAGCACCACACTAATGTAGTGATTGATTAATGTAGCTTTGTAGTAAGTTTTGAAATTGGTAAGTTTGAGTGTAAATTTTTTATTCTTTTGTTTGTTACTCTTTTTCAGGATCGTTTTATCTATTCTGAGTCCCTTTCATGTCCATAAGAATTTTAGGAACTGCTTGTCAATTTCTGTAAAAAAGCCAGCTGAGATTTTGATTGAGTGCATTGAATCTGTCAATCAATTTGGGAACTATTGCCGTCATAACAATATTAGTTCTTCTGAACAAGGATATCTATCCATTTATTTGGGTCTTTAATTTATTTCAACAATGTTTTGTATTGTAGAATATAAATTTTGAATTTCTTTAATTTTATTCCCGAGTGTTTTATTCTATTTGATGCTCTTGTAAATGAAATTGCTCTTTAAATTTCATTTCCTGATTGTTCATTGTAAGTGTATAGCAGTACAACTGATTTTTGTATATTGATTTTGTATCGTGAAACCTTTTTTAAATTTTTATTTTATTTGTTTTTTAAGGCAAAGTTCTTTTTTTTTTTTTTAAAGATTTTATTTATTTTATTTGAGAGAGAGAGCACATGAGAGGGGGGAGGGTCAGAGGGAGCAGCAGACTCCCTGCCGAGCAGGGAGCCCGATGCAGGACTCGATCCCGGGACTCCAGGATCATGACCTGAGCCGAAGGCAGTCGCTTAACCAACTGAGCCACCCAGGCGCCCGGCAAAGTTCTTCTTTAAAAAGATTTATTTATTTATTTGAGAGAGAGAGAGCACTGGAGCAGGGGGAGGAGCAGAGGGAGTGAGAGAGAGAGAGAATCTCAAGCAGACTCCCCGCTGACTGTGGAACCAATGTGGGGTTGATCCCCTGACCCTGAGATCATGACCTGAGCAGAAATCAATAGTTGGATGATTAACTGACTGAGCCACCCAGGCGCCCCCACCTTTTTTTTTTTTTTTTAAGATTTTTAAAAAATTTTTGTATTTCTTTCTTGTTTGTTATTGTTCTTTGGTATGTTTTTAAGTAAACTCTACCCCAGATGTGGGGCTTCAAACTCATGATCCTGAAATTGAGAGTTGCATGCTGTACTGACTGAGCCAGCCAGGTGCTCCATATCCTAAAATCTTTTTAACTAGTTTACTAGTTCTAGTGGATTTTAGAGGATTATTTGGGATTTTCTATATATAAAGTCATGTTATCTGTAAATAGAGATGGTTTTAATTCTTCTTTCCTGGTCTGGCTGCCTTTTATTTTTATTTATATTTATTTATTTATTTTTGCCTAATTTCCATGGCTAGAATCTCCAATGCAATGTTAAATTGAAGCATTGAGAGCAGACATCCTTGTCTTATTCCTGAATTTAGGGGAGGCTATTAACTATAATGCTAACTGTGGGTTTTTCACAGATGCTCTTTATCAGGTTGAGAAAATTCCCTTATATTCCTAGTCTGTTGACTGCTTTTATCATGAAGAGGTGTTGAATGATTTTAATGATTTTTCTGCCTCTATTGAGATGATTATGTGGTTGTTTGTCCTTATTTTATTAATATACTATATTAGAGTAATTAAGTTTTTTAAAAGATTTTATTTATTTATTTGACAGAGGGAGAGAGAGCACAAGCAGGGGGAATGGCGGGCAGAGGGAGAGGGAGAAGCAGGCTCCCCACTGAGCAAGGAGCCCAACTAGGGGCTCGATCGCAGGACCCTGGGAACGGGGCCTGAGCCAAAGGCAGATGCTTAACCGACTGAGCCACCCAGGAGCCCCAGAGTAATTAATTTTTGCATGTTCAACCAACCTGCATTCCTGGGATAAATTGCTCTTGGTTATGGTGTATAATGCTTTTTATATGTAGCTGGATTTGTATTTTTTGATTTTTGCATTTGTATTTATGACATATATTGGTCTGTAGTTTTTTTTCCCCTCATGATATTTTAGCCTAATTTTGTTATCAGGGTAATTCTGGCTTCATGTAATGAATTGGGAATTTTTTGGAAGAGTGTGTGAAGAATTGATATCGGTTCCTCTCTAAGTTCTTGGTAGGGGACATCTGGGTGGCTCAGTCGGTTAAGCGTCTGCCTTTGGCTCAGGTCATGATCCCAGAGTCCTGGGACTGAGCCCCATGTTGGGCTCCCTGCTCAGCGGGGTGTCTGCTTCTCCTTCTCCCTCTGCCTGCCGCTCCCCCTGCTTGTGTTCCTGCTCTCTCTCTCTCTCTCTCTGACAAATAAATAAATAAATAAAATCTTTAAAAAAATTTTTTTTGGTAGAATTCACCAGTGAAACCATCTGGTTCTGGGTTTTTCTTTATGGGTAGGGTTTTCGTGTTTTGTTTTTTGTTTTATTTTGTTTTGTTTTACTTATTTAGCCTCTTGTTATGGGTCTGCTCACATTTTCTATTTCTTCTTCATTTTTATTTTTAAAGATTTTATTTATTTATTTGATGAGAGAGAGAGAGCACAAGCAGGGGGTGCATCAGGCAGAGGTAGAAGCAGGCTCCCCGCTGAGCAGGGAGCCCAATGCGGGACTCGATCCCAGAAGCCTGAGATCATGACCTGAGCCAAAGGCAGATGCTTAACCGACCAAGACACGCAGGCGTCCCACTTCTTCTTTTTTTTTTAAATTAAATGTAATTGACATCTACTTCTTGAGTCAGTTTAAGTAGTTTGTGTCTTTCTACAAATTTGTCCATTTTACTTAAGTTATCTAATTTGTTCTTATACAATTGTGAGTAGTATTCCTCTTTAATCCTGTTTATTTAAAGTTAGTATAATGTCCCCTCTTTTATTTCTGATTTTAGTAATTTGAGTCTCTTTTTTTCTTGGTCAATTTTTGTTGATCTTGTCAAAGAACAAACTTTTATTTTCTCTATTGTTCTTCTATTTTATTAATTCATGCTCTAATATTTGTTATTTCAATGTTTTCTTTTATAGATGAAAAAACTGTGACTCTGAGAGGCAAGAGCTCTGCCCTAAGAAATTAACTCACGGGGCACCTGGGTGGCTCAGTCAGTTGGGCATCTGCCTTCAGCTCAGGTCATGATCCCAGGGTCTTATGATCGAGCCCTGCATCAGGCTCCCTGCTCAGCGGGAAGCCTGCTTCTCCCTCTCCCTCTGCCACTCCTCCTGCTTGTGCTCTCTCGATCTCTCTCTCTCTGTCAAATAAATAAATAAAATCTTTTTTTAAAAAAAGAAATTAACTCACATACATTTCATCCTTCCTTTTAAATGTAAGTCTTTTTTTTTTTTTTAAGATTTTATTTATTTATTTGACAGAGAGAGACTCCAGAGAGAGGGAACACAAGCAGGGGGAGTGGGAGAGGGAGAAGCAGGCTTCCCACTGAGCAGGGAGCCCAACACGGGGCTCGATCCCAGGACCCTGGGATCATGACCTGAGCCGAAGGCAGATGCCCAACAAGTGAGCCACCCAGGTGCCCCTTAAATGTAAGTCTTAAGCTTTGGAAGAATAAAATGAATCAAGTATCAAGGCTCAAGATGCACCATTTAGGGTTTTCATATGACGCTGTCCACCATAGTTAATTAACCTTGTGTGAATGGGTGTGTTAGAGAGTGGCTAGCTGGTCACTAAAGCTAGATCCTCTCCCTCCTGGGCACCTAGGTAGAATACATTTCCCAGCCTCCCTGCAGTTAGTTGGCTATATAACTCTAGCCTAGCCAGTAACATGCAAGCAAAAAGAAAAGTGCACCATTCAGACCTGTCCCAGAAATACCCATCTCTTCTCTCCCTTCCTACCATCTGCTGGTTGGATGTTGCCCTCAGGGCATTCTTGAAAGCCCCAAATTGAAAATGGTAGAGTCTTTCTTACTGTCTGTGTCTACCTAATTTATCCACACTCAAGAGATGTGTAACCAAGTTCCTTGGAGATTTTCGTTATAAAGAAAGAACTGAAACTTTCTAGAATTCAATCTCGGGATGACTCTAAACCCTGTAGATGCAAAGTCCTCACACTTGAGTCTGCTCTAGCTACTGTAGCCTGAATCTTTAGAATTTGCCTGGTGATTTAGGAGGTATAAAGGGCTGCCATATATTATCTCATTTAATTCTGAAAGCAGTCTTAGAATGTAATGTCAGTGAAAATGGCAAATGTGTATGTCCTGGTCACCTTCTTATCCCCAGGATCTCCCACAGTATCTGGCACATTAGGTACTCAATAAATACTTGCTGAATGAATGGGAGGCAAATTTGAGTAGATTGAGGGCATGGGAAGAGAGGTTTACAAGAACCCATCAGCAGTTTAAAACCACAGTTCTTCTGTCTAAAGCAATACTGAATGTAAAACATTAGTGTCTGGCACATGGTAGGCATGCAATAATATAAATTATTTATGTACATATAATATGTATGCGCTACATATATCATATATTCCATATTATATATAATCATATTAAATAGTTTAATATAGCATAATTTTACTAATTTATTTACATAAATATATATGTTTCTCATCATAATTGGCATTAGAATAACTTTAGAACTTGACTGTATAGCTAGACAAATATACAGAATCCAATAAGAGGCATTTAAGTGTTTCAGCCTTCTGAGCTAGGATAACATTTTGTAAATAGAGTGAAGCTATAAATAGATTAAGTAAATCCAATCAGATGGTATAGCAATCTGGATTGAAGGGCCTCAGATTTCCTATGCCTTATCAGATGAAAAAGGTAAAAGCAGTTACGAAAGTAAATAAGCCGTGACTTGAATTTACTCAGGGGATTCTGAGAGCGAAACTAACCACATTTATGGGATCTGAACTTGGAGTTGCCCGTTGAGGTAGCCACTATGAAAAACTATGTAGCAGGGGGCACTGTAAGGCAGTTTGGGTTGTAGGAAAGATCTCTCTGAATGTCTGTAGTTCCAGTTCTCACATTCTGGTCCAATCTCAGTTAACTGAGAATGTAACCTCAAAATTCACTTGGGGAGTAACTCCAAATTGCTTGTGATGATGTAATTGTCTTCTTTTTCTTCTTCTCTTAGATTGAAGTATAGTTAATATGCAATGTTATATTAGTTTCAGGTGTACAGCATAGTGATTCAATAAGTTTATAGGTCGTGCTGCGCTCACCACAAGTGTGGCTACCACCAGTCCTCATGCAACATTATTACAAAACCACTGACTGGAGTCCCCATGCTGTACCTTTCATCCCTGTGACTTAGTCATTCCATAACTGGAAGCCTGTACCTCCCACTCCCCTTCACCCCTTTTGTCCATCCCCCACCTCCTTCCCTCTGGCAATAATCAGTTTGCTCTCTGTATTTGTGGGTTTGTTTTTGCTTTTTGTTTATTCATTTGTTTGTTTTTTTAGATTCCACGTATAAGTAAAATCATATGGTATTTGCCCTTCTCTGTCTGACTTATTTCACTTAGCATAATACCCTCTAGGTCCATCCGTGTTGTCGCAAATGGCGAGATCTCGTTCTTTTTTAAGGCTGAGTACTATTCCCCTGTATACGTCTGTATGCATATGTATATGCCACATTTCTTTATCTATTCAACTATTGATGGACACTTGGTTGGGTTCATACTTCTCTCCTTAAATACTTGTCTCCTCACCTTTAACCTGGGGTTTCTCCACCTCGGCAATATTGATACTTTGTACTCTGTCACTCTCTTTTGTGGGGGACTGTCCTATGCATTGTAAGATATTTAGCAGCATCCCTGCTCCCTCCTCACTAGATGCCAGCAGAACTTCTACCCCATCCCAGTTGTGACCAAAAAAAAAAAAATTTTTTTTTCTGGACATTGGCAAATGTGCCCTGGGAGGCAAAATCACCCTTTATTGAGAACCACTGCTTTAACCCTAAGAAGATTTATGGTTAAGTATAGGGATCGATAAATAAATCAAACCCACAGTATTAATATTTTTGCATTATGTGTGGGAATTCTCTGTATGTATTTACTTGCAATGTTTAAGATAATTTTAAATAATTATCTAACAGATTAGCTTTGTGTTTCTAATTTAAAATACATACATGAGAAATTGATTTAGACGAGATGATCAGCTTACCAAGTTTGCAAACAGTATTAGTGATGGGGTTTTGGAATATAGGTGAGGTTCAGTGGGGTGAGGTCCGGAGCCGACGACCAAGAAAGAATTCTTGAGACGCCTTTGGTGCAAAATGGTGGTTTATTAAAGCACGGGGACCGGACCATGGGCAGATAGAGCTGCTGCCCCGGGGTTGTGAGGGTTGGCTGATTATATACTTGGGAGTTGGGGGAGGTAAGGAAAAGGGAGGCTTCAAAAGGATTTTCGTATGTTAAAGAAGACTCACAGGATACCAGAGGCATTGCCATTGTCAAGTTAAGGTTGTTTTTCCCTCTAGCAAGGCATTAACAGGAAGATAGTTGTGATGAGGGAGCAGAAGGCAAGCTGAGGACAGAGCAGAAGCTGACACCCCACAACCCCCTCCCCCATGGGATATGTGTAACATGCCTCAGGCACTCCTGGCTGCCCTAAAGGAAAAACAAATAGTTAACTTATGGAGTTTACAATCCTGCAAGACAGGAGTCTTCCTCGGTTTACGCAAGTCTTAGCAATTTACAAGAACGAAGCATTTCTGTCAATGGCCTAGCTTCCAGAAGGGAATGTAGATACAATTAAATGTCCTTATAACCTGCAGCCCATTGACAGATACTTGAAGTGGGCAAAGTGTAGTGTTCCTCCAGGAAGCTCCCAACTATCTCACTGTTAATGCCTTACTAGAAGGAAAAACAGCCTTAACTTGACAATGGCAATGCCTCTGGTATCCTGTGTCTTCTTTAACATACGAAAATCCTTTTGAAGCCTCCCTTTTCCTTACCTCCCCCAACTCCCAAGTATATAATCAGCCACCCCTCACAACCCCGGGGCAGCAGCTCTCTCTGCCCACAGGTCCCGTCCCTGTGCTTTAAATAAACCACCATTTTGCACCAAAGACGTCTCAAGAATTCTTTCCTGGTCGTCGGCTCCGGACTCCACCCCACCAAACCTCACCTATATTCCAAAACCCCATCAGTTGGGAACTTCCTGGAGGAACATTACACTCTGCCTGCTTCAAGTATCTGTCAATGGGCTGCAGGTTATAAAGACATTTAATTGTATCTACATTCCCTTCCGGAAGCTAGATTATTGATAGAAATGTTTTGTTCTTGTAGATTGCTAAGAGATTCGTAAACTGAGGGAGACTCATGTCTTGCATCATTGTGATCTCTGTAAGGTAACTATTTGCTTTTCCTAGGGGCGCCTGGGTGGCTCAGTCGTTAAGCATCTGCCTTCGGCTCAGGTCATGATCCCGGGATCCTGGGATCGAGCCCCGCGTCGGGCTCCCTGCTGGGCGGGGAGCCTGCTTCTCCCTCTCCCATTCCCCCTGTTTGTGTTCCCTCTCTCGCTGTGTCTCTCTCTGTCAAATAAATGAATAAAATCTTTAAAAAAAAGAAAAAAAAAAGGAGTGCCTGAGGAATGTCACATATATTCCATGGCCGGGGCGGGGCGGGGGGGCGCGGGTGTGTTGTGGGGTGTCAGCTTCTGCTTTGTCCTCAGCTTGCCTTCTGTTCCTTCATCATTAGAACACTTGAAAGGACTTACTTAGAAGTTTTGTTTATTACATTTACTGGAATCAGCAGCATTCTTGAGGAACTTGTTTGTTAGGAAACAATTCATGCACTTAAACAGAAAATAAAATCTGTTAGATGTATAAATTTGATTTAAAAGAACTTAATTCATGAATTGTAAAAGTCCCTGTAAAATTATTGATAAAACGCAATTATATTTATAAAGAAAACAAGATTTGTAAGTTGAACTTAAAAGCTTAAGAAAGATATGTTTTTAAGTTTTAAAAATTTGTTAATTTAATTTGAATTGAATATTGTTTCTAAGTACCAGATTAGCCTCTGAATAATATTTTCTGTGTGCAAAACCATCCTTGAGGACACAAAAAAACTTCACACTGACAATGAGAAGTTAGTTGCCTCATAAGGGGTGTGACCGATGGTTTTACACATAGTCCCTGGTGGCTCTGAGGAACAGTCTTAAGTCCTCTTGTTCCACAGAATCACTTTCTGGAATGATGAATAAAACGGTGACTAAAAATGAGAAAATCAAGGGGGACAATGAGGGGAAAAGTATTCCCTCAAAATGAAGGGAAATGGGAGGCTGTCATGTTTAGGGTTTTTTAAACTTATTTTGAGGGAAAATATATTCAGGATAAGGTGTAAATACTGTCCTAAATCAATTTTATTTATTTTTTATTTTTAAAGATTTTACTTATTTATTTGACAGAGAGAGACACAGCGAGAGAGGGAACACAAGCAGGGGGAGTGGGAGAGAGAGAAGCAGGCTCTCTGCTGAGCAGGGAGCCCGACGCGGGGCTCGACCCCAGGACCCTGGGATCATGACCTGAGCTGAAGGCATATGCTTAACGACTGAACCACCCAGGCACCCCCTAAATCAATTTAAAAAAATAGAATAGGAAGATACTGTGTAAAAGTTTCTAGAATAGTGTTTCTTAAATGTGAATGTGCAGGCAAATCAACTGGGACAACTCTCCTTGTAAGTGGATGGAGGTGGTACCTAATGCTATTGTGGTAACTGATGTGGGGAACAGAAGCAGAAGGAAATGTAGATAAAATTAAATTTCCTTAGAACCTGCAGCCCATTGACAAGTACTCGAGACAGGCAGAGTTTAGCTTTCCTCCAGGAAGCTCCCACTGTCTTAATGTTAATGCCTTGCTAGAGGGAAAAACAACCTGAGCTTGACAATAACTAGGCCTCCAGGGTCCTGTGTGTCTTCTTTAGCATATGAAAGTCCTTTTGGAAACTTCCCTCCGTCTTTACCTCCCCCAACTCCCCCAGCTCCAAAGTATATAATGGGCCACTCCTCACAACCCCAGTACGGCTCTTTCTGCCCACGGGTCCTGTCCCATGGTTTTTCACCAAAGGTGTCTCAAGAATTCTTTCTTGCCTGTTGGCTCCGGACCCCAACACTCCACACCACATCAGTAATTATGTTGCAATATATAAATGTATCAAATCAACACATTGTGCGTCTTAAACTTACACGGTGTTATGTGTCAATTATATCTCAATAAAGCTGGAAAAATATAAAAATAAAGTTTAAAAAAGTTAAAAGTATTACAACCAATTATCAAGAGCACTGTGTTTATAATTAAAATTGCTGGTTTAGGGGGTCGCCTGGGTGGCTCAGTCGGTTAAGTATCTGCCTTCAGTTCAGGCCATGATCCCAGGGTCCTGGGATCGAGCCCCACATCGGGGTCCCTGCTCGGTGGGGAGCCTGCTTCTCCCTCTCCCACTCTCCCTGCTTGTGTTCCCTCTCTCTGGAGTCTCTCTCTGTCAAATAAATAAATAAAATCTTTTTAAAAATAATAAAAACAAAAAAAATTGCTGGTTTAATTTGAAAAATGTGTATATGTTGTGCTGCAAAAAAAAAAAGTTCTGACGCAGTAGGTCTGGAGTGGGGCCTGAGATTCTGCATTTCTAACAAGTCCCCAGGTGATGGTGCCAACAATACTGGTCCCAGAACCACACTTGAAGTAGCAAGAAGTCAGAGGATCAGGCATTATAATTCTGTTCTCTAAAAATAAGGTAAAGGGGAGCAAATATTGCCACCCCAAGGTATCCCTCCTTGCCATATTGATCATTTTAAGCTGGTTATTTTAAAGAAACTGCAAACACAAGAGAAGATCTGAAAACCGAGTAGGAGTTATCCTTTCGTAAGAGATATTTACATTTCTCTCCATTTGCATGGAGGGAAACCTCCATTTGTAAGGAGGGAAACCTCCATTTGTAAGGGTGTCTCCCTCCCATTACCAGGAAGAGGAGGTTGACTCTAAATCTCTAGAAATCATTATTTATGGAGAAGGCAATGATTTAGATCTGCATAACAGATCTAAAACAACCCTACCCTTGTTTACTGTGCTTTCCTGGTAACCTCTCGTAACTGACTCCCCACCCCCAAAATCTCCTTTTAGGCCTTAGCTGGAGATGGCTTTCAAGGTGATGACTTGAGGCCATTTCGGGGGGTTATTCAGCTTCCCAGGTCTGTCCTGTATTTACAGGAGGTATACATGTTATTCAACTTCTGTTTGTTTTTCTCTTGTTAATGTGTCTCATGGCAACTGAATTGTTAGACTGGCCAAAGAACCAGAAGGGAAGAAGGGAAAACTTTTCTGCTCCTACAAAGGACTATCCTTAACTCATAAGCCTATACCAAAAGGATTTCTGCCCTCATAAGTGAGGGCGAAGGAGTGAGGAGGGTCTTAATTGGTGACCTTCTTCATTCCCAGGGGTGCCCATGGAGGCTCCCTTCCTCAGAGGCTTGAATGTCAGCAGCCAATATCAACTCTCTTCTGTTGGACCAAGATTGCTAAATATCAACACTTTTAGATCCTGGACTTTGAGCGTTCCAGAATAGAACAGGGGTAGGAGGTTAGGCCAGCAGAAAAAAATAGGGGGTTGCTCTTTTTCCCACAGAACATCAAGGTCTTTGCGTCTCAGTGTCTGACTTCTCTTGCTGCTTGTTAGGTTCTAACAGGATACCTGGAGATCAGCAATGAGGAAGTCATGGCTGGCTATTGGGAAGATCAGAGGCCTGTCCCTGCAGCACTCCACAAGAAGCCAGATCAGACCAGACAGACCCAAGATGGCAGAAGCCATGACGGGACACGTCTGATCAAATTAGGAAGAAAAAACTTGAAGCCGTACCTACCAAACCGACTAATAAATCTTCCAGCCCCTAGTAACACAGTCAAAAGATAGAAACCCAAACCTTAGGTTGTGCCCCTTGCACATCTCCAGAGTGTACTTTGGGCTTTATTTTTAAAAATTTTTTTTTCATAAGATCAATTTCTTTTTTTTAAGATTTTATTTAATTAGGGAGAGTGAGAGAGAGCACAAGTGGGGAGGAGCAGAGGCAGAGGGAGGGGGAGAAGCAAACTCCCTGCTGAGCAGGGAGCCCTGATGTCGGGCTCGATCCCAGGACCCTGAGATCAGGACCTGAGCCAAAGGCAGACGCTTAACTGACTGAGCCCCCCAGGCGCCCTGTATTTTGGGCTTTAATAAACTTTCCCACTTGTGTACTCGTCTGCTCTGCTCCGTGTCTGTCCCCGAATTCATTCTTGTGACAAGACCAGGAACCTTCAGCCACTCCTTCGGGTCTGGCTGGGCCAAGGCCCCAGGGCCCAGGATCTCTCCAGTTTACTGGGTAACCGTTGTGCCATGAGAATGTAAAAGAAATGGATCTGGCTCTGCAAATTCATGATCAATAAAAATATTTAACAACCTCCTAGGCAAAAAACAAAAAGTGAAAATGAAGTGTTAGAAGAATCAGGAAATAACTTGATCAGGAGCTTATAAAACGAAACTGATTTGGTGAAGTCTCAGGTGCCAGATGCTGGATTCACTGAATGCAGGGTTTAGGGTTGTGCTGATTTCTGAATCTGTTTGAGAATATGGTGGACTCTAAGTCCAGAAGACACAAAGTCTACTTTTATCTTATTTTATTTTATTTTAAGATTTATTTATTTTTTTAGAGAGGGAGAGGGAGAGAGTGAGTGGTGGGAGGGGCAGATGGGGGGAGAGAGAGAGAGAGAAGCAGACTCCCCAGTGAGTGCGGAGCCCGACTCTGGGCTCGATCTCAGGACCCTGAGATCATGACCTGAGCCAAAATCAAGAATCGGACACTTAACCGACTGAGGCATTCAGGTGCCCCGGAATAAACCGCTTTTATTTTTTATTTTTTTAAATAAACTGCTTTTAAATAAAATATGCCAAATACGATAGTTTTAAAAAACAATCCTAGTTATGTGAAATGCATTTTTACTTGTCTGAACTGGAAAAGGACTGTGTGGCTATCATGGGCACTGAAAATAAGCAATGCAGAAATAGATTCTGTTTAATTTATCCAAAAAAAACCCCCAAGATGTAGTGATGGGTATTTCCCCTTACAATGAAAACATACTTCTATTTTACATCTTTAATAATGACTGACTTTGAGAGTACATGTTTATTTTAGTTAAAGAACAGTCCAAAGACTAAAACATTAATGCTGGGTCTAGAAAAAACTTGAGAAGCTGGGATGGAAATAGAATGATTTACCTTGAGAATTTTTAGTACAAATATTAGTAATAACTAACGTTAATTGAACGTTTACTTTGTGCTGGGTAGTCTACTAAATCCTCAACACCAATACTTCTCAGGTTGTAATGTACATAAGAATTGTCTGAGGTTCTGATTAAAATGCGGATTCTGCTGCAGTAGGTCTGGGGAGGAACCTGAGATTTTGCATATAGCACTGGCCAGGTTCAGGTACCACACTTTGAATAGGGAGGTTCTAGCTGGATCATCTCACTTAATTCTCACAGTAACCCTAGATACAATTAATGTCTCCGTTTTACAAATAAACTGAGTCCTAGGGAGATAACATGAGTTACCTAAGTGGTGGGCTGGCATTCTGACTCTAAGTCTGCATTCTTTTTTTTTTTTTAAGATTTTATTTATTTATTTGAGAGAGGGAATGAGATAGAGAGAGAGAGCATGAGAGGGGAGAGGGTCAGAGGGAGAAGCAGACTCCCCGCTGAGCAGGGAGCCCGATGCGGGACTCGATCCTGGGACTCCAGGATCATGACCTGAGCCGAAGGCAGTAGCCCAACCAACTGAGCCACCCAGGCGCCCCTAAGTCTGCATTCTTAAATTAGAATGACCTAGGGGCGCCTGGGTGGCTCAGATGGTTAAGTGTCTGCCTTCAGCTCAGGTCATGATCCCAGGGTCCTGGGGATCGAGCCCCACATTGGGCTCCTGGCTCAGGGGGAGCCTGCTTCTCCCTCTCCCTCTGTCTCTCCCCCTGCTGATGCTCTCTCTCTCTCTTTCTCTCTCTGTATCTCGGTGTCTCAAATGAATAAATAAAATCTTAAAAAAAAAAAAAACAACCATTGGCTAGATCGTTCTAATTTTTTTTAAACTTTTTTTTAAAAGATTTTTTTATTCATTTGAGAGGAAGAGAGAGAGAGAGAGAGACAGGGAGAGAGAGCATGCGCACACACGCAAAGGAGCAGGGGGCCGGAGAAGCGGACTCCCGAGGCGGGGCTCCATCCCAGGACCCTGGGACCATGACCCAAGCAGAAGGCAGATGCTCAACCGACTGAGCCACCCAGGCGCCCCTAGCCAGTGGTCCTTAACTCTGATGGCCCCATCATGTAAATCAGATTCTCTGAGAATGGGGCCTAATCATTAATATTTTTTTCATGCTCCCCAGGTGGTTTCAATGGGTAGTCAATTCGGAGCACCACTGATCTGGTTCAACCCTTCTTTTACAAATAAGGAAATTGAATGTCCCCCCCCAACCACCACCCAAAGAGTCAATGTTTGTAACAAAGAACCCGGGGGGCGCCTGAGTGGCTCAGTCGGTTAAGCGTCTGCCTTCGGCTCAGGTCATGATCCTGGAGTCCCGGGATCGAGTCCGCATCGGGCTCCCTGCTCGGCAGGGAGTCTGCTTCTCCCTCTGACCCTCCCCGCTCTCGTGTGCTCTCTCTCATTCTCTCTCTCTCAAATAAATAAATAAAAATATAAAAAAATATATATATATAAAAAAATGATTTACATTATTTTGAGGAAAAAAGGTACATGACTGTGTTTGCAAAGACAAAGCAGGATCAAAAGAAGCCTCAGAAACCCAGAAGAATGTAAAGGGTAGAGGATATGCTGGGTCTTAGCAAAATTCTAGTCTCTACTGGGAGAAAAAAAAGAAAAAGGAAAAGAACAAAGCTTACTTTAGTCGGGTCCAGTAAAGTTGTGTGAAATTCTCAAGAAATTTCACATTTACCCCAGAGTGCATAGGATCACCAATTTTGAAGATTCTGGATTCACTAAGAAAAGTTTACACTATTCATGAAATGATTCATCCATTCACTCCAAAAAAATTTGTTAATCAACTGCCATGTGCTAGGTCCTAGATCCTGAGAATACAGTAATGAACATGACAGGTACGGAGGTTACATCTGAGAAGGGTGCTGACCATCCTAACGCTCTAGATCTCGACTTCAAGAGAAGGCATGTAACATAGGCTTAGCCAATCATTACAATTCATTCTCCTTACCATATGATGGCTCAAGCCAGGCCAATGAGAACCTGGCCCTGGTGTTATTATCTCCCAAACCAGAAGTTCTATTTCTTCTCTGTGATTATTGCCTGGACTGATGATAAGCTGGAAGTATCTATAGCCATACTTCATGCTGCTTAACATGGAAGAAGTCCTGTGTAGAAAGATGAGATTGGAACTAACTATTGAGAGAGGAAGAGAATGAAAGGGAAAGAGAGAGAGAGAAATCTGATGACATAATTTGAATTCCTGTATGCAGAATCCACTCCACCTCTGTCCTTCCCAGATATGTGAGCTGATAAATTCCCTTTTCTTACTTAAGCTGATTTGAGTCAAGTTTCTGTCATTTGCAACCAAAAGAGCCCTGACTCAGACTTACAGACTCATTAAATGAACAACTACATAAACCTGGGAGTTCATCTAATACAGTGACTCTCCAAGTGGGGTCCCTGAGCCAGCACCGTTGGGGCCGCTGATGACTTGTTAGAGATGCAAATCCTGGAATTCTATCCCAAACCTCCTGAATCAGTAAGTGTGGAGGGAGAGCCCAGCCGTCAGTTTTAATAGGCCCTCCAGATGATTTTGATCCACACTGAAGTCTGAGAAACTCTGTCCTAATACATCTCTTTCCATGAGATGGGAAAATAGAAGCTCACAAACGGGAGGTAACTTGCTGAAGATCATCAAACTATTTAGAAGAGTGGCCTCAGACCCTCAGTAATCCAAGGGCTATGGGGTTTGGAAAAGGAAGGTCCCTTGGAGTTTTGAGGGAAGTAACACATGGATTGGCAAATAGGAGGGGGAAAATATTTTGGGTCAAATAATACAGTACGGTTGGAAACACTTGCTATGTGTGTTTGGAGAATATTTTACTCATCTTGGCTCCCCAGCTGAGCCAACAACAATGTGTTAAAGCTCCATGGCCAATGGCAGGAATCCAGGAGAGTCCTTTCCATGTGCCAGCGAAGAGGAATTTCTTAGAAAAGCTACAGAAATTATGCTACTATCAATTTCGCTTTGTGGAGTGAAGGAATAAAGAAGATGAAGCAAAAAGCAAGGGACGGCAGCTTTTCCCGAGTCCCACCTCTCCAGCTGGGAGAAAGGGGCTTTATCGTTGTTCTGGCCGGGGTAAGAAGTTCCTCGGAGGGAAACTGGGCACCTAACCTGGTGACTTGGAGAATAACTTGCGTTTTTTGAACTTTCTTTTTCAGGTGGAGGGAGAGATCAGCAGTGTTCCAGAGTGTCCCTGGAAACTCTATTTAGTGGCTTTCTTTCCGATGATTTGTCCAGCCTGCCCTGGGGACCTGGTCTATCCAGAGGCAAACTGAAGAGAAGAAAGGCCCTGGCACCAATATTTCTGAAGCCTTTCGTGGTCTCTCCTTTGCCGACTCAGGAGTAGACAGACGGTCAGAGTAGGTAGCAGATCAAAGGATCAAGGGAAATCGCTGGCACTACCAATTTTAGAGAGGACAAGCTTTTCATAGTCACTATATACTTTTCCTTTGGTACATCTACTTGGGCAAGGCCAACGCCCTCCAGGAAGGTACCTGGTAAAGAAACAAAAGCATCACCTCCTCTCATATAAATCCATGATTCACACATTTATCCATCCATTCGTTCGTTCATTCATTATTTGTTGAATACCAACCATGTGCCAGGCACAGGTCTAGGCACTGGAGACACAGCAACAAAAATAGTAAAAAACCACGCCAAAACATCCTTGCCCTTATGGAACTTGCTTTCTGTTTGCAGGGGGGGGGAGACAGTCCATAAACAAAACCAGTAAGTAACACAAGTTGGTTGGCAACTCGTGCTATGGAGAAAAAATAAAGTAGGGAAAGAGCAGAGAGAGAGAGAGAGAGCTGGGTGTGGTGAAGGAGGAAATTAAAAAATGTAAATAAATAAGGCAGTCAGGGAAGGCCTCACTGGCATCCAGTGCGGTCTTTGTCATCAATTCTCGGGAAAGATCTCTTGAAGCTGGAAAAGACCCTGAGAAAAAGACTCAAACTATTAATCAAGAAATAACTACTGGGCGGCACCTGGCTGGCTCTGTTGGTGGAGCATGTGACTCTTGATCTTAGGGTTGTAACTTTGAGCCCCACGTTGGGTGTAGCGATTACTTAAAAAGAAAATCTTGGGTGCCTTGGTGGCTCAGTCATTAAGCGTCTGCCTTCGGCTCAGGTCATGATCCCAGGGTCCTGGGATGGAGCCCCGCGTCGGGCTCCCTGCTCTGCGGGAAGCCTGCTTCTCCCTCTCCCACTCCCCCTGCTTGTGTTCCCTCTCTCGCTGCATCTCTCTCTGTCAAATAAATAAAGAAAATCTTTAAAAAAAAAAAAAAAAGAAAATCTTAAAAAAAAAAAAGGAAGAAAAGAAATAACTGCTGATACCTACTATGGTATAGACGAGTGTCATCAAATATTCCATACAGTTAAGTTGGAGCCATAGGACTAATACTGGCCAATCAATTATGAGCAGAAGTGATACGTATCACTTCTGGGCTGTGGCATTTAAAAGCCCAGGTGCCTCCCTCCCCCTCTTCTTCCCTGCCTCCGCCATCTTGGTGACACATGTTCCTGATGGTCCTCAAAGATGGAGGAGGGTATCCTGTCCTGCCTCAGACTTCACGTGAGGGAGAAATATACCTTTACGAAGTCAAACCATTGAATTTTAGTGTCGTCACTGCAGGCTGGCCTAACTTTACTTGACAAATACATCTACTACACCCAGCTTCAGGAGTGAACACTCTAGGGGAAAAAGGAAGTATCAGGGCATGGTCTCAAGGGACTTCTTTCTATTCCAATTGGCAACTACAACTGCAACTTAGACTCAACATTAAAGGCCATGAATCATCAAAATTAATGAATGGTGCAAACAATGAGGGTTTGGGAATTTAGGAGAGGGAAGGACAGCTGAAGCTGCCTGGCACCCTGGGGGTGGGCAAATAATTGTAGAATCCATAGAAGGGAGGGCAGAGGAAGCTTTGAAGAACTTGCCCTTGAGAGAAGTGTAGGATTCAAAGAAGCAGTGGGTGAGGAAAGACAATTTGGGTGAGAAGTAGAGCAAGCACAAAGATAAAGTTATGGAAATGGACAAGGCACATTCTAGGTGTAGTGTGCGGGGATTCTGATCGGAACTGAGGATTCACGTAGAATACTAAGGTTAAGGAAAGATCCCAATGGGCTATGAATGACAAGTGAAGGATTCTGAGCTGGATTCTGTAGATGATAGGGAATGCTGTGGACTGGTTGAAGAAGCCATTTGGACTGTTCACAACTGAGATGCGGGGGGGAGTCTGTTAGGATGTTACATACATCGCCTGTAGCTATGGGAGACCTGAACCAGGGAAAGGGGGTGTACTGCCTTCTTCTTCAGAGTGAGGTCCATGGACTAGAAGCATCAGCATTGCTTAGTAGAAATGCAAACTCTCAGGCCCCACCCCAGACCCTACTGAAATAGAATCTGCATTTTAACAAAATCCTCAAGTGATGCTTGCACATTAAAGTTTGAGGAACAGTAGTTTGGCAGGCACCAGCTGATGGTCCACCCTCAGCCCATTCTTCTCTTCCCGCTTAACGACTGAGCCACCCAGGCGCCCCTACAAATACTTATTTTTAAATGGGGGGGGACTTAAGGTGTCTTCTTAGGTGAAATGGGAAAAAAATGGAGTTTTTTCAGGCATTCATCCTTCCTCCATGCAGCCCATGTGATTCAGGGTACACTGATCCTATCCCCAGCTGTAGAGTTGGTCTGATGGGTCTCTCCCTTGGTTCTCTAAGTGTGGTTCCCAGCATCATTTGGGAACTTGTTAGAAATGTACAATCGGAGAAGTAAATTCTCAGGCCCCACCCAAGATTACTGAATCAGAAACCCTGGGGCTGTGGGCCCTGCAATTTGTATTTTAGTAAGCCCTCCTGGTGATTCTGATTCAGGATTATTTTTGAGAACCACTTGTCCTCACCAGTCATGCTGATCACATTCCCCTTGATAGTGATTGGTTCCTGAATTCAGGCTTAAGCTGATCAGTTTCTGTCACTCTCCTGGCAGCTGAATTGGTCCAGAGGTAGTCATATGACCTAAGTTGGCCCCATCCGACTAAAGAGAAGGCTATTTAAGCCACAGTTGAAGGAAGATTTATGTTGTTGTTTTGTTTTGTTTTGTTACTGTTTTTCCCTCTCCTTCCTTCCCTCACCCCTCCTGATGGCACAAGCGAGGTAGACCATTGCCTCTTTGCTGCTGACTGCCAACATATGACCATGAGGGAAACCAGGCTGAGGGCAGAGCCGAAAGGATCACAGTGAAGAGGAGCCAGAATCCTTGCACTGTGCATCTGATCTTCCTGTTTCCTGAAATAACACATTTCCTTATGATTTAAGCCAGTTGGCTTTGTGGTTTCTTGTACTTATAGCCAAAAACGTCATAACTACAGGTGAGGTCAAGGAAGTATGGGGCCAATGGGCATACCAAAAATATTCTAGGATGAAGGATGTATTTACTTAACAGGCATTTTTTTTTTCACTAAGTTCCCAAAAACTAGATCCAGGTAGATTAACTGTTGTAACTTGAGAAAAGCAACTTAGGACAAATAAAATGGAGGATTACTTCATGCAGAGGATCCCCAACTGGTGAATTGGCTAAAAATATACAAATACTTATTTTTATTTTGTTTTTTTTAATTTAATTTATTTGACAGAGAGAGAGAGAGACAGCGAGAGAGGGAACACAAGCAGGGGGAGTGGGAGAGGGAGAAGCAGGCTTTCCGCCGAGCAGGGAGCCCGACGCGGGGCTCGATCCCAGGACCCTGGGATCTGAGCCGAAGGCAGACGCTTAACGACTGAGCCACCCAGGCACCCCTACAAATACTTATTTTTAAATGGGAAGGGGACTTAAGGTGCCTTCTTAGGTGAAATGGGAAAAAAAATGGAATAATATACAGATGAGCCTGAAATATATCGTGGTTCCAGAAAGTAAGGAAGTGCTCAAGAAAGGAATGGACACAGGAGCCAACCTGAAAGAGCTCCCAGTGACCCACAAGCAAGGCAGTTTAGCAACAAAATGATAACATTGGATTATAACCCAAAGACTAAAATAATTATCTGTGAGTCCATAGTGATATAAATACATTGAATAAGTAAAGTAATGGGAGAGAAGGTACAGCTTTTCCCTATAGAAGAATTCCAGTGAATGAATGTAGAAGCCATGGGGGAAATAGTAAGCTCCCTTTAGCACGCCACAGTAATCACTGTCGTAGGCAGACCACGGATGGATGCTAACATTAATAAGAGAAGTTTTGAGGAGAAACAGGGTATTTGCATAGCCTCAAAGTATCTTCCCCAAGAGGGAAAATGGATACATAAGACAAACTAGTGTGCTATAGGGGTGTGTCTGTCCAGAGTTTTCTCCTGAAACATGCCCTGTGGTTTCACAGACAGGTAAACCAGAGACTCCGTTTGAAATTGCATGGCGAGCAGGCGCCTGGCTGGCTCAGTCTTGATCTTGGGCTTGTGGGTTCGAGCCCCACATTGGGTATAGAGATTACTTAAAAATAAAACCGTTAAGAAAGAAAGAAATTGCATGGCCAGGACTTCATGGGTTCTTCCAAGAAACAAACAGGGCCATCTCTGTTCAGAGAACTTCAATTACGACTGAGCTGAGTGTGGCCTTGTCCAGAGACTTGTTCCCTGTGTCACTTTTGAAGATATGGGCTCATCTTCCTCCCCCCAGTTTCTACCCCAAGGCCCCGGATTGCTTATGGTAGGCAGGGTGGTGGTGAGTTGCACAAGCTAATGCCAGTGTGCAGATCTACTGGGATGCATTTAGTTTCCTCTTGATTCTGGGATTATTTGTGTTGGCATGAGGCCATGCTCAGCTCTTCCCAAGTTGTGACACATTCTCAGAAAGGGCTGGTCCCACCATCCTCATCTTGCTAGAGGCCAAAGTCTGGTTTCATTTTTCATTAAACTGCTATTTGTAACTTTCATCGAACAGAATGACAACATGTCCAACTGTCTTCATTCAGTATTTTCACAGGAGAGAGCCTTTTGCCTTCCACGAGAATGTGTGATTTATTTATCTCCTCCATTGTGCAATCAGTTCACCATCATTACAACTAACGCAATATTCTAGAGAAAAATTTTGCTGTATCACATGGTGACATCACTCACATCGGCAGTGATTGGTTTTTCACCTAGATCCACCAAAGCCTATACCGCAGGGGATGGAATGGTGTGGCCAGAGGCTTCTCTGGTTTGATTGTGAGTGCCTAGGGGGCTGGGATCACCTCTTGCTCATCTTCATCTGCCCAAGGGTCAGCCATAGTAGGTATGGTAGTATTTCTACCTCTTCACTTCCTGGGTCGTTATAGGACTACATTGCCTGGCCTTCTGTGCCTGGGGGCAACTCTGAGAACAGTTCCAACTGATGAGTTGGGAGCAGAAGCGTTGCACATCAAGTCTGGGCTGAAGCATTTAAATGCTTGTGGTCCAGAGCTCTCTTTTCCTTCTAGCTGAGCAACCAGCAACATTTGAGAAGGTGGCTACTCCATCAGCCTGGGTCCCTGAGTGACTGTGGTAAGTAGAGCTCTCCCTAATTTATAATGCACACATAGCATGAGTAAGACATAAACCTTTGTTGTGTGAACGATAGAGATTTAGAGTTGTTTGTTACTGCAACATAACCTAGGCTATCCTTGCTGATACTGTAGGCATAAGATAAATGTTTGTTGTTGAATGGATGAATGATTTAAGCCAGAAAGGACTTCTGAGCAGTGGTCGCTCTAGATTCACTAGAAAGGAGAAATTCAGTCCTGGTAATCAGGTGATAATTGTGTGGGAAGTGGGGGCCATGTTGGCTAGGGAACTTCTCATGTTCTGCTCGTATAGTACATTGGTTTTATTAGATGCCTCTTATTTGGGGTATTCGAATGTTGATGGGATTATGAGGGACCCAAAATACCCCAAAGCAACCCTTGACACTACCACTAGAGTTTAGATTGATCTTGTCACCCTCTATGTATTTTACAAATGGGGAAACTGAGACCCAGACTCAGTGTAGTCTCATTTCCTGATTCTCTATCTAGTGCTTTGCCACCCCAACATTGTACCTTTCATACCGGGCCTTCAGACAGCTTAAGAGTCACACTCTGACTGATTCCACTCCTGGCTCTACCACTTACTACCTGTGGATCTTGGGACAGGCTACTCAATCTCTCTGTGCCTCAGTTTCCTCAGCTGGACAATCCTCAGTGGGTTGCCATGTAGATTTGGTACCAAAGTATAAACTAGGGAAGAACCCTAACACGCCTGGCATGTAGCAAGTATAATGTTCATCACCATCAGGGCCACCATCGTCATTATGGTTTCTTATCCCACCATCTTGACTTACTCCCAAGTCCCATGTTTTCTTGTGCTCATTTCCCTTGGAAAATAATAAATCTGTTAGAGACCATTGCGTGGTATCTTTGCAGACTATTTGGTCCCAGGTAAAGTTGCATTTGAAATTCTAAGGAGAGAGCTGGGCCTTGGGCACTGGTGAGGTGTCCTTTTCTGCCACCTCCCTCTGCTGAGAGCCCACACTCAGGGATCCACCAGAGGGAGGGGGTGAGGAGAACAAGGCCTTCTGCCTGCTTACTCAAGTCTCTGCCATGTTTCCTCACCGACTGATGCTGGAGATCAAACTCTGTCCCCACTGGCTCACATACCCTGTGGGGCAAGATCCAAATCGCCCACTCTCCAGTTGCTGGGACAGCAGTCTCTGGGCTGTACTCCTGTAGATTTAAGATTGAACTGCAGATCACGAGCACCAGAGCCTTCCTCCATATCACTAGACTGTGCCTGTGGAGGTGTGTGACCAGGGCCCCTCTCACGGAAAAGGCAGAGGGCCCCTTGGCTGGAGTGCTGGCCACCTCTTTGGTCCCAGCCTCTTTCCTCTTCCTTTGGTCAGGATGGCAGAGTTATGTTGACCTGACTGTATGTGCCAAGGGGAATGGAAGTTTGGCTGGAAGTGCATCAAAATCTGAAATTTAATTATAGACAAATGAGTCTCTAATTTTTGTGTTTTATTTATTTATTAATTTTTTCATTTTTGTGTTTTAGACATATTTCTTTCGAGTGTCTTTTTTTTTAAGATTTTATTTATTTATTTATTTATTTATTTGACAGAGAGAGACAGTGAGAGCAGGAACACAAGCAGGGGGAGTGGGAGAGGGAGAAGCAGGCTTCCCGCGGAGCAGGGAGCCCGATGCGGGGCTCGATCCCAGAACCCTGGGATCATGACCTAAGCTGAAGGCAGACACTTAACAACTGAGCCACCCAGGCGCCCCGAGTGTCTTTTTTTTTTAACAGCAAGTTTGTTTAAAGGAAAAGCATATTTATTCTGGCATCACACTTACTTTAGGAATTCAAGCAACTTTTAATATGAGGTATACAGACTTTAACTCCTTTCTTGAAGTAAAACATGCATAGGGAAAGTGCACATATCATAGGTGAGCAGCTCAATGAATTTTCACAAACCTAATACATCCATGTAAGTAGCACCCAGATAAACAAGACATCACCTTCTTATCCCCCTTGTAACTCCCTCCAGTCACCAACTTCGCAACGACCACTAACCTGAATGTTGGTTTTGCCTGTTTTACACTTTGCATAAAGGGAATCACATTGTATGTATGCTTTCACGTCTGATTTCATGCTTTCTCCTCGCTGTTTGGTATTCCGTTTTGTGACTATACCACCGCGATGTTTTCAATCCATTCTAGTGCCCATGGACATTTGAGTAGCTTTCAATCTAGGGCTATTAGAAAGACACTGCTATGAACACTCTCGTTCATACCCTTTGGTAAACATATGCAGTCCTTTCTGTTGGGTATACACCTAGAAGGGCAATTGCCGGACACGGGGTAGTTGTACGCTCAGTTTCAATAGATTCTGCCAAATAGCAGTGTGTGAGATTTTTGGTGGCTCTATACAATATGAAGTCTACTTTCTAGTAAGTTGAAGATACACAAGTGTTAAGTTAATGCAAACAGAAACAATTTAATCCTTTGGAGTATCATTAAACCTGTTTATTAAAATATACTGTTTTCCCCCTTATCATAATTCTGCCTCCAATTTGTTATGTAGCCTGGATGAGCTTCCTGACCTCCACTCTCCCTTAATCCAGCCAGTCAAAAGTCTCTCTGAAAACACTTTTCATTCATTTATCCAGCTAGGATGTTGTGAGTGTTAATAAGTTGGCGTTTACAAAACAAATTCAACCCCTCCTGCAAAGCTGAGTACATCTTACCCCCAGGGTTGTGTCTAAGACGGCAGAGTCAGCCAGGATGTGCTCTACAGACCTGCATTTTATAAACACCTTCTCCAGAGCTGTGAATGCAATTCAGAATCTAGAATCCTGTTTTGGTGGTAAAGAACAATGGAATATTCTCCTGCAGGTTTTAACAAAAGAGAATGGGGCCTTTAAAGTCATAAAGCATTTTGCAAATATAGAAGCTATTTGACTATAAAGGGTAGGGTTGAAGAGAATAGATGGGCAGCAGTAAAAAGAGCCAGAGAGGGAATTCAGAGTGCTTATTTTTCCCCCCTCGTCTCTACAAGTAATTAGAATTGTAGAACCGGGTCAAGGCCCCCAGGCCTCCATTTTCCCATCTGTAACATGGGGTATTTTGACAAGCTGGTTAGGTGATCTGTAAGTCCTTTCCAGATCTAGTTCTTATTCTGTGAACGTGCACGGGGAGGAGATGCTAACAGATAAGACAGAAGGGACCAGAGACAACTCAATCCATATATCCCCCCCCCCCATTCCCCACCACACACACTCAGCAAGCAGAGTGCTGGGGATCCCAGTTTTTAGGTATCCGGTGTAACCTGTTCTTCACCAAATAACCGTGGAGCTAAAACCTTTCCCAGAACATTTTCTTCCATCGGTCTCTCCAAATCCCCCTCCAGTGGTCTGACATATGATCTCTGCATTGAGAATACTGTGGCAGAGGGGGCAACCTCGGGCTTCCCACCCATCACAGTGCACGGTGCTGAAAACAGTGAAACAGGCATTTGGGTACCAGGGCGACCCCTAAAGGTGAGAGGATGGGTTTGGAGGTTGGGGGTCTCCAAGGAGCGCGCCGGAGGAGGCGCCCGGCATCCGAGGGTCGCGCGGTCCAGGGAGTCCAGGGGCCCCGCGGGGGCCTCTGCAGGGGTGGGGTGGGCTGCCCAGCCCGCGGGCCGCGATTCTCTCCCCGCACCCCCCTGCCCGGAGCTCCCCGCCGGGCTTCGGCCGGCCGCACCACTCGCTCACGCCCTCCTCCCTCGGCGCCCCGCCCGCTCCCCACCTCCGCGTCCAGCCTCCGCGCCCAGCCTAGCCGCCGCCGAGCGCCGGACGCGCCACGCCGCGCTGGGCAGCTGGAGAGCAGGCGGGCGAGCGGTCCCGGAGCGGCGGGGGCGGCGCCCAGCCCGCGGGAAGGGGGAGGGACGCGGCCGGAGGGAGAGGGGAGAAGGAGGGCCGGAGGGCGCCAGCAGCCAGCCCGTCTGCCGGGATAGGCAGGTAAGCGCGAGGCGCAGGGATGAGTCTGTTCTCTCGGGCTCCTGAGACCCAGCCCGGGAGCTGACGACGGGCGCGGGCGGCTCGGGCGGAGCGCCTGGACCTGGAGGGCGACGGGACAGCGGGGCGAACGCTCCCTCCGCCCGGCTGCGGCTTTGAGTCGGAGCCCGGGGCCGCCCTGAAAGGCAGAGGCAGAGGGGCCGAGCTCCGGGGGCCGGCACCCCGGCAGTGGGAGAGTGGGGGGAAAGGGGGCTCCGGCGACGCGTTCTCCGAGGGGTTGGGGGGTGACGGCGTGTGTATCTTAAAGCTTCAAACGGACTCAAACTCTCCCCGCCCCTCCGGGAAACGGACCCATGAATCTTGTTAGCGCGGGCGGTCTTCGAGACCAGACCCTTGGGGGACTCAGTTTACCGCTCCGGGCGGGGGGTGCGGCGGAGCTTGCGGAGCGCGAGCGCGCCCCGGGCCCCCGACGGCTCGGCGCGGCGCGGCGCGGCGCTGTCTGGCACGACCCAGAACAGGTGGCGGGGGGCGCGGCGGGATGGAGCGGCAGCTCGAAGCCTGGGGGTGAGCATGGGGGGGAAGGAGGAGGCTGGAGGTCCCGGGTGAGAGCTTTCTGACTGGGACTTGCCCTTTCGAGGCTCCGGAACTATGTATAAGGTGAGGAGGAGAGCCGACGGGCTTTGCCACAGTCAGATGAGGCAGGCGGCACAGGTTTTCCGTGGCTGCCTGGATAGTGACAGTTCTTAGTTTGTACTCTCCACACGAATGCCCTGGGAATCTTGTTAAAATGCAGATTCTGATTCAGTAGGTCTGGGGTGGGGCCCGACAGTCTGCGTTTCTAACAAGCCCCCACGTGATGCTGATGCTGCGGCTCCATGGACCACATTTTGTATGGTAGACACTGCAGAAGTACTTTCTGTCCAACAGGCTGAAAACCTAAGGAAAAGTGAGAGACTGGGAGGAGAGGTCCTAAGACTTTACAGTCCCAGCTCCACCCCAGACACACACATGAAAATGATTGCTACTCATTCAGAAGCGAAATGCTTTACTTTTCTTACTAGCTTATTAGCCAAATACATTATCTGTTGGTCGAGCCGGCTTCGTGGGCATGCAACTTGTATTTGGTTTTCATGCTTTGCTGTCGCTGTTGAAATTCTTAGTGATTTTTGAACAAGGGGCTTCGCATTTTCATTCTGTACTGGGGCTCACAAATTATGTAGCCGATCCTGTCTAATAGTCCCCATTGGCAGAAAAAGGACCCATTTCTTTGATCAGGGTTAGGAGCTGGTGGGTGATGGAGAGTGAGGGTTTATTAAGCCAAAGTCTAGCCAGATGTTGCAGTTCCTCCGTTCTTTCTTGGCTTCTCTTTGGCTATTTTAAGAGATAAGCCTGTGAGTGTAACCTCAGTTATAGGTGGTATGCCAATATTTATTGCTCTATTAATATTAATAATTAACAATTTATTAAGAACTTATTAATAGGCAATACAGTTAAGTTTGACATCATAATATTGTATTTGTATTGTATATTTGTAAACGAAGTAACAATATATGTGTTATTCCCAAAGGATTTGGGGAGGCCTGTTTAGTGTCTCAAAGTTTTGCTTAGTTAAGATCTGAAAGGAGCTGGACATTGCTTGGTTTGGCTGCTTTTACAGCTCAAATGCAAATCTGGAAAACAAAAAGTAGCCAAATTGTGTAGCTGTTCAGCGGTATTGTTTTACAGGGCCTCAGCGCGATGCCAATCCCTGATTGGATTCCCATCGCTTTTATCATTTCCACATCCCTGCAAGGTGACTTTCCTTAAAAGGGGGATAGAGCAGATTTTGCTATTGAAAAACACTGAAGAAATGCAGGGTGATTTCCGTGTGAATAATTCTTGCCCGCAGACTCCAGGTGTGTGTGATTTTTCTAGCAAAAAAAATGGTTGGAAACACAGAAAAGAAAAAGAAGTTGAACTTTAATTATGGAGATGATTTTGTTCAGCAGAGGGAGGAAACATCTGAGAAGTGGAATTTCATTGGCAGGTTTGGCAGGGAAAGGAGAGCTGCTGTGTTTTTGGTACCATGAACAGCCTTCCAGAAATGGCAAAGTGAGTTTGCTCAGGTGTTAGGGAGCCAGTTAAGCTGCTTTTGGGTGGCCTACGTGTTCGTTCCAGGGACTCTGGTGTGGTTGTGGTGTGGCTGAGTCTGGTTTGGGACTCGGGGGGGGGACATCACTATATAGATTTTGGTCTCAGAGGGGGACATCACTATGTAGGTTCCTGGTGCTTTCACTGCTCATGAGAAACTGACAAACACATTTTTCCATTTTGCTGCCTGAGAGTGCCAAGTCCCTTTCAAATACTCACTACAAACTGGGAAGAGAACCATTAAAAAAAAAAAATGGTGAGTGGGGGGCAGAGAATGTGTTTCTGTGATGTTAATAATTTGGAAGATAGAAATGAGATTCTGCCTTTAGTTAAAACCTAGGAGCTGGTTTTGATGCCTTGCTGAGAAAGGCCTTCCCTACCCCAAGACAGGGCAAAAAATTCTTTTAAAATGTTTATGGCTTTTACAATATGTGGGTCTTTAATCCACATGGAACTTATTCTGGGAACATGGTATGAGGTGGGGGTACTAGAAGTTAAGAAATGGGCTAAACATTTGGTAAAAATTACCATGAAATAAATCCTCTCAATCAAATAAGATTCTGTGAACACTGTTCCATTTTGTAAATCTACTTAATTAATTCTTGAGTTGACTCCATGTTTTTGAAATTGAGCTATAATTTATGTATAATAACATCCACCTTCTTTATGTATAGTTTTATAAATTTTGACAGATACATATAGTCATCTAATGAGCACCATAGCAAGATAGAGAAGAATTCTGTCACTCCAGAAAATTCCTTATTGACCCTTTGTAGTCAACCTCCTCCACCACTCTCAGCCCCTGGCAACCATTGATTTGTTTTTTGTTGCTGTAAGTTTATCTTTTCCAGAATGCCCTGGGAATGGATTCATGCATGATGTAGCCTTCTGAGTCTGGCTTCTTTCACCTCGCATAATGCATTTGAGATTTCTCAGTGTCCTGTGAATCAATCATCTGTTCCTTTTTATTGCTGAGTATTATTCCACAGTTTATCCATTCACTGACTTTCAGTGGTTATGGATAGGGCCAATGTGAACGTTCACAGACAGCTTCCTGTATGAACATACACTTTGATTCCACTCACGTAAGTACCTCCAGATAGGTTTGCTGGGGGATGGTATGGTAAATTTAACTTTATAAGAAATGGCCAGACTTTTCCCAAGCAGCCACACCCCAGCGCACCGCCACTGGCAATGTATGAGAGGTCCAGCTGCAAGGCATGCTCGCTGTCAGCACTTGGTATTGGCAGTTGATTTTATCTTAGCCATTCCAGTGGGTTTGTCATGGCGGTTCTTTGTGGTTTTAGTTTGCACTTCCCTGATGACTAGTGATGTTGAGCATCTTTTCATGTGCTTTTTGGTCATTTGTATGTCTTTTATGAAATGTCTGTTTTTCTAAATTGTATTGTCTGTCTTCTTGAATCATGAGAATTCTGTATATATCTGTATCTGGATACAGGTCAGATATCTATTGCAAATATTTTCTTTTAGTCTGTGGCTTGCCTTTTCGTTTTATTTTCTTTTTGTGATGTGAGAACACTTAACTTGAGATCTACGTTCTTAAATTTTTAAGTGTACAGTAGAGTACTGTTAACTATAGGCGCCATGTTGAACAGCCGATCTCTAGAACGGATTCATTGTGCACAACTGAAGCTTTATGCCCATTGAACGCCAACTCCCCACTTCCCCCTCCCCCAGCCCCTGACAACCACCATTCTACTCTTTGTTTCTATGAGTTTGACTATTTTATTTGACTTACACATCGTGAAAGTGGAATTAATGATTTTTTTTGAAGAGCAGAAGTTCTCAATTTTGATAAGGTCTAATTTATCAGGTTTTGTTCCTTCTATAGATAGCAGTTTTAGTAACCTGTCTGATAAATCTTTGTCTACCTCATGTTTACCAGGATTTTTTTCCTATGCTTTCTTCTGGACATTTTATAGTTTTGTCATTTATATGTAGGTTTATGGCTTCATTTCGGTTAACTTTTATATGGGTCAAGATTCACTTTTGTTCCTATAGATAGCCAGTTGTTGCAAAACCATTTGTTGAAAAGACTGTATTTCCTTCCTTGGATCCCCTTGGCCCCTTTGTCAAAAATTAATTGACCGTGTATGTGTGGGTTTGTTTATTATTTATGTATTTATTTTAGAGATGGGGGTATGCTGGAGAGGGGTAGAGGGAGAGAGAGAGAGAGAGAGAGGTCTTAAGCAGGCTCCACGCCCAGTGCAGCCTGACATGGGGCTCAGATCTCACAACCCTGAGATCATGACCTGAGCCAAAATCAAGAGTCGGATGCTTAACTGACTGAGCCACCCAGGCGCCCCTGTGTGGGTTTATTTTTGACCTCTGTTCTGTTCCATTGATCTGTATGTCTGTCCTTTTGTCTATACTACATTGTAGGTCTTACACATTCTTATTAGGTGAACTCCTAGATTGTTTTGTGGGTATAATTTTTATTGCTTGAAAAAATTGTATCATTTATTGCCATTTCATTTATAATTTGAAAGAAACTTGCATAGAAGGTTATTTATTTTTTTGTAGGTCTATCATATTCAAGCCACGTTACTGAACTTTTATTAGTTCAAATTTCTTCCAGTCAGTTTTCTTGGATTTTTAAGGTAGACAGTCAAACTCTCTGGAAATGAAACAATATAGGGATTTCCTCTCCCCACCCTCCATTTTCCCCCCCATTTTACTTGCTTGCCTTAGTGGCTAGGCTTCCCTCCAGGGCACTGTTGAGGAGTATCTGATTTGGGTGGGAATGATTCTAACACTTTACTACTAGGTACTATGCTTGCGGTAGAGTTCTGGTCTTTATTTTTACAGCCTTCAGGAAGTTTTTTTTGCATTTGGAGCTTCTGAACATCTGAAGTTTGATTTTAAAATTTTGTGTTCTGCTTAGATTATTTTTTTCCATTGAAAAAGCCTAACAGTTTAGAAGTGAGTCGCTCTTCCCAGCTTCTATGGAGGGTCATATTTTGATCTCCCTGGAAGAGAAGGTAAAGTGTAATATAAGTCAATTGTTTTATTTAGACTATGAAGATACTACCTTTGGAGCTTTTTATAATGTCCTCATTTGGGAGGATGCCAGATACAGCAAGAAAGGGAGAAAATAAAGGGACAGATTATATAACCTACTTATGAATAAATAAGGTAGCTTTTGGTAGTATTTTCAAACTTCCTGCCCGCCATCCATAGTGAGAAGTATATTTTATATCTCAGCCTAGTCTGAACCTACTTGTATATGATTGAAATAGAATCTCACAAAGTCTTATGCATTTTGCCTTTGTGCAGTGTATTCTGATATTTTCAGTTTTCTTCCATCTGTTCTATTTCATTTAAAAATGATGATCCTTGCCCTATAAATGGATTCGACCACTCTTTCAAAAAACACTGTTTTATAAAACCATCCCTTTAGTTTCTAAGCCCCCAGACTGCTGAACTGTGTCCTAGACAGATTCATTTTATATCCGATCCTGCTATGCTGCAAAGTAAGACGTTTGTCTCTTGAATTACTGTGTAGCCTCTAAACCAGCATCCACCCTTGACCCCTCAGAACAGCTTGTAAATTCAGTCTTGTAAACCCACTGCTCAAAACCCTCTAATAACCTCTCCCACACTTCGAATAAGACCCCAGTTCCTCACTGTAGCCTCTGAGGCCCGATACGTCCTTTACCCCTATTCTCACACTTCCCCAAACACAGCAGCATTTCATCAGCTAGATGTTCACGTAGCTTGTTGCCTTGTTTCATTCGTGCCTTCTGCGCCTTCTCTGACCGATGTTCCAACACAGCATTCCCTACTAACAGCTGTGAATTGCCGTCCCCACATTCTGCTTTTGTTTTCTTCATAACAACTGTTATCTGCAATTGTATCATTTAATTGTTTACTGATTCCTTGTCTTCTTTTCCCTGCTAGAATATAAGTTCCCAGAGAGTGAGGACTTTGTGTATCTTGCTCAGTGTTGTGTTCTCAGGACCTAGAACAGGGGGACATAGTAGGTGCTCAATAAATATTCATCAACCGGATGAATGAGTGTGCCTGGAATCTAGAAGAAATCAGGCCACTAATCCTAAGAGAAGTCCAATGTACTCTGCCTTTCTGTTCTGTTTTAGTGTGGAACTTTCTATTGGTTAAAAATGGAGTATATTTTAATGTAAGCAGTTCATTAATCAACAGACATCTGGTATCTACTCCATTTCTGATTCTGTGATGGTAATAATGATAGCCAATAGCTAATATGAGCCGGCACTGGTCTCACTGCTTTACATATAGTCACTCATTTAATCCTTCCAACTTCTAGAGGCAAATGCTACTATCATTTTACAGATGAGGAAACTGAGGCACAAGAGGTTAAGTAACTTGGCCAAGGTCATACGAAAGGTAACTAATGGATCTAGGGTTTGAACACAGACCATGTGATTTCAGAGCCTACACAGTGCTCATGGCAACAAGGAGCATACACGGTTCCTAACCTTTATCAACACGTCATGTTTATGGCCTTTATTCCCTTAAAGAGTGGTTCTCAACCAGGGCCGATTTTGCCCCCCTGGAGACATTCATTCAGCAATGTTTGGAGACATTTTTGGTTGTCCTGACTGGTAGAGGTTGGGGTGCTACTGACATCTAGTGGGTAGAGACCAGGGACATTGCTAAACATCCTGTAATGCACAAAACCCCCACCCCTCCTGACTCCCTGACCAAGCATGATCTGGCTCAAAAGCCCATAGTGTTGGGCTTGAGAAATCCTGCCTTAGCACAGTAGTTCCGAAAGCTGGCTGCCCACTCAAACCACCTGGGGAGTTTTCAGAATAAATACGGACATCTAGGTGCAGGTCCTGACCTTGGTAAACCTCGAGTGGACTTTCAGCATTGCCCAGCAAGCCTACTGTGCTTGGAGGGTAGGTTTCCTTTTCTCTTCTCCAAAACAACTGTTTGGCACCTTTTATTTTGTCAGTCCTCCTACATCAGCTGCTGACTCTGGCTCATTAGACGGCAGCCTCCTTAGATCCTCGGCGCCCAAACTCCCAACATGCCCACATTCGTACAAATACTAAATATTCGGGATGCCTGGGTGGCTCAGTGGGTTAAGCGTCTGCCTTCGGCTCAGGTCATGATCTCAGGGCCCTGGGATCGAGCCCCACATCAGGGTCCCTGCTCCGCGGGAAGCCTGCTTCTCCCTCTCCCACTCCCCCTGCTTGTGTTCCTGCTCTCGCTCTCTCTCTCTGTGTCAAATAAATAAATAAAATCTTTAAAAAAAAACCCAAACAAACAAATACTAAATATTCATGGTGCTCCCCACTGGTGCTGTGAAACTGAATGAAACAATTCCGGTGTGTCAAAGACTGGCTGCTTTTCTGGGCTCTGGACCTCTTATCCTCTTTACCTTCTCAAGGACATATTCTCCCCCCCCCCCCCCCCCGCCACCTTTTTGAAAGCTTTTTATGTGGAGGGGTGCCTGGCTGGCTTAGTTGGTAGAGCACCCCACTCTTAATCTCAGGGTCATGAGTTCAAGCCCCACGTTGAGTGTGGAGCCTACTTAAAACAAATCAAAGCTTGAATTTGGAAATAATTTCAAACCTTGTAAGTAAGTTGCAAAAATAAAAATTGTACAGAGAACACCCATATACCCTTTGT
This sequence comes from Neomonachus schauinslandi, assembly GCF_002201575.2. Taxonomy (NCBI): domain Eukaryota; kingdom Metazoa; phylum Chordata; class Mammalia; order Carnivora; family Phocidae; genus Neomonachus; species Neomonachus schauinslandi. Next base: position 111,447,580 of record NC_058419.1, read on the forward strand.
CCAGATTCCTCTATTGTTAGCGTTTTACCCCATTTGCTTTCTCCCCTGCACTCTTGCGCACACACATCCCTGGTCTGAGCCATCTGAGGATGTTACATGCAGCATGGCCTTTACTCGTAAGCATTTCAGTATGGGTTTCCTAAGAATAAGAATATTCTCTTACATAACCACAGCGCTGTTGGCAACTTTGGTGAATTTAACATCGACGTTGTACTGTTACCTAATCTGCTATTTGTTTTTGTCTGTTTGTTTGTTTACCTAATCTGCTATTTGTCTTCCAAGTTAGACAGTAGACGTGATAACATCCTTTACAGCATTTTTTCCTTCTGGCACAGGATTTGCTCTAGGGGTGTTGGCATTCAGTGGTCTCGGTCTCTTAGCCTCTTTTCGTCTGGAACATTCCACAGCCTTTCTTTGTCTTTTATGACATTGGCAGTGTGGGGAAGGAAACGTAATTTTCCCTCTACAGACCCCCCTGTGATACAAGACAGATTAACAAGAGAAAAACAAAGAACTTGAATAACATGTGCACCCAGGACAACTGAGTAACTCTGCGAAATGGCCCAAGTCACCACCTTACGCACCATCTCCAGCTAAGGCCCAAAGAAAATTTGGGGGCAGAGGGTGGAGAGGCGGTTATGGGAGGTGACCAGGCCAAGCACAGTAAATATGGGTAGGGCTGTGATGCAGATTTAAGTCCTGCCTTCTCTACTGACCAGAGATTCTAGAGATTTAGAGTCATCCCATTCTTCCTGGTAAAGAGAGGAGGACACCCTCACAGATGGAGATTTTCCTTATTCATGTAAATGTCTCTTACAAAAGGGTAATGTCTAAGGGTTTTCAGAGCTTCTCTTGTGTCTGCTTTTCTTAGAAATAATCAGTTTAAAATAATCCTTAGGCCAAAGAGGCATATTTTGGGGTGGCAAATGCTTCTCCCCTTCAGCATTTAGGATGCATACAGACCATCTCCCTCTCTTTTTAAGAGAACAGTCATCATTTTGGGTTTGTTTGATGTTTCGTGTGATTAGATACAGATTATGCATTTTGGGGCCACAATACTGCGTAGATGATGTTGTGTCCTCAGGGTATCACATCTGGAGGCCCGCGATGCCCAGATTGTGGTGCCTAAATGGGATGTCATGATCGGATGGGGGCCCGCAAATGTGGGACAACAATTGGGTGGAGGCCAAGGGCGCAGGTGAAAGGATTCACCTGAGGCAGAACAAAGGCGATCGAAGTTTATTGGCTACAGCGGGGGAGCTGCGGGCAGGACTGCAGAGGAGAGGTTGTCTGCAGTGGGGCAGTGGGTGGGGCTGTTTTTAAAGGGGGAAGATGGGGAGGTAGGGCGACATATGGAACCTTCCCCTTTTCTGGGAACTGTGCCTAGTTGTAAGTAGCCCATTGGTTAGTTAGGGCCTAGGGATATTTTGAGGTGGGTGGCCTGATGGGCTCAGCCAGGGCGTCACTGAGGCCCGGTCTGCGTCCCATTGCTCAAGCCTCTTTGCCTAAAAGTGGCCTCCACACGGATGTCCATCTCTTCTTTTTTTTTTTTTAAAGATTTTATTTATTTATTCATGAGAGACACAGAGAGAGAGGCAGAGGGAGAAGCAGGCTCCCAAGGAGCAGAGAGCCCGATGCGGGACTCGATCCCAGGACCCCGGGATCATGACCTGAGCCGAAGGCAGACGCTTAACCATCTGAGCCACCCAGGCGCCCGGATGTCCATCTCTTCTTGTTGACGATGTTAATTTTGATCACCTGGTCCAGGTGTTGTCTAATTTCTCCAGTGTGTGGTTACTGGTTTCTTCCTTCCTAGTGAGTCATCTGCGGGAAGACACAGATAGCCTACTCCTCATCAGTGTTTCTCTCCAGATTTTGCATTCAGTGGTGATTTTTGCCTGATCCAGTCCTTAATATGATGGCTGAAAATAATGAGTTTCCAACTCTGATATTCCCTCTACATTTGCCAGTTGGCCCTCACCAAGACCTCTTCCTCCTTCCCCATTTATTTTTTTATTCATGTATTTATTATTGGTATGGACTCCTAAATTCCTGTTTTTTTCAGTGGTTTATAATTCATTGCTGTACTTAATTATTTTAGTTCTCATGTTGTGAAGAACGTAATTCTTAATCCTGTGTCCCTCCTTCTTTCCTGCTTCAATGCACCCCTCTCTCTTTTCTGGATCATTTTCATTAGCTTACAGTCACGCGCTAATATAGAATATCTTGTTTGTCTCCACAGCCCCTTCCTGTTGTCTCCCCATTACTAGTCACCCCTTCTCAGAGGAGCCTTTTAAAAGACCGCACGTACTTCATCACCACACATTCTTCCCCTGTCTGATCTAGTTAGGGTCCTGTCCTGATTCTCTTGTCAGTTCTCAGTGAACGCCATGTTGCCAAATACGGCAGCCGCCATTTCTCTGACTGACTGTGCTTGACTTTGCAGCGGCATTTGACACAGTCGGTCATCCCCTCCTTCCGTGAACACCTCCTTATGGCTTCCATTGTTGTACACTCTCTTGTACTATACTTTCCTACTCTTGCTGGTAACTTATTCTAAGCCTTCATTTCAGACTCCTTCTCTGCTCAACCTACAAAGGTCGGTGTCTCTCCAGGGCCTGGGGACTCCTTTTCTTCTCTTTACAGCCTCTCCTTACGTGACCCCACCAGTCTCATGGCTTTACATTTCATCTAGATGCCAGTACCTGCAGCCATGACCTTTCCTACCACTCAAGATTCACTAATCCATTCTTTTAAAAACATTGTATATACTTTCCCACACCCCCAACTTTGTTGAAGTATAATTGCCGAATAGGAATTGTGTATGTTTAAGGTGTACAATTTGCTGTTTTGATATAGGTATACGTTGTGAAGTAATCACCACACTTAAGCTAACTAACGTCCACCACCTCACCTAGTTACCTTTGTTTTGGTGTGTGTGTGAGCAGTTAGGATCTACCCTTTTAGCAAACTTCAAGCATACAATGCAAGTATTGTTATCTGGAGTCACCATGTTGTACATTAGATTCCAGAACTCATTCATTTACACTGATTTTAAAAGTGAACTCCAGGGGCGCCTGGGTGGCTCCGTCGTTGGGCGTCTGCCTTCGGCTCTGGTCATGATCCCAGGGTCCTGGGATTGAGCCCCGTGTCGGGCTCCCTGCTCGGCGGGGAGCCTGCTTCTCCCTCTCCCACTCCCCCTGCTTGTGTTCCCTCTCTCATTGTGTCTCTCTCTGTCAAATAAATAAATAAAATCTTAAAAAAAAAAAGTGAACTCCAGCCTCCTTAGCATGGCATTCATACCACACTAACCTCTGTGAGATTAAAATGTAGAGTTGATCTCATTGTCTCAAAAAATATCTTTGAGATTTTTATACTGGCTCAAAAATATCATTGAGAAATACTACAAAGCAATGTTGATAAATTGACCAATTCTAAGAATGTTGAAAGTTTTGGGGGGAATTTGAAACATGAAAAGGCTCAGAAATGGGAGCTGTAGAAATGAAAAATGGGGAAGAAAGCACAGAAAAAATCATGCTCTTAAACATTTTGTGTTTTTGAAATATTAAAATTAAAAAATCTTGAAACAAAAAAAGACTTACTAATCCACATGGATATCTAATTGGCATTCTGGATTCCGTGTTTCCAAAGCAAAATCGGATTCTCCGCCACCCCGCCCCGGGCCAAACCTGATTCTCTCCCCATCTCTGTCTATGGCACCACCATCCACCCAGTTGCCCAAGCCCCAGGCCTACAAATTTCATGCCCCACATCCAAAGCTCATCAGCAAATCTTGTCAATTTGGCTCCCAAAGTATATCCCAGGTGTTCTCTCTACCTTCACTCCTCCACCTATGTCAGTCTGCCACCATCTTGTGCTTGGATAATTGCAGTGGCCTCCTATTATTCCATTTCCCATACAGTAGCTAGAGCATCTTTTTAGAAGCATTAATTGGATGTCACTCCCCTACTGTTCACCTGTCCCTGTTGAGGACCACTGTCCTCCTTTTCATTCTTCCAGCACATCAAGCTCCTTTTGGTCTTTTGACTAACTGTTCACCCTGCAATGTTCTCTTTGTCCCCTCCCCAATCTTTCTATGGCTGGTTTCTCAACATTTATATCTCAGTTTAAATATCACCTATGATCACTTGATCTAGAATAGCCAACATGTTACCCTCTGTATCCTTCTCATCTTATTTTAATTCTCAACATTGCGCTTTATCATTATATTAGTTTTCTTGTTTATTTGTATATTTATTGTTCCCCGTTCCCTCTCCTCTCCTTAAGCTAGAGTGTGAGCAGGACCCAGACTTTAACCACAGTGCCTAGAATAGTGTTTGACATATAGTAGGTATTCAATAAATATTTGATGAATGAATGATACATTTAAATTGCCTAACATAATTTCCAGCACTTGGAAGACACTAAATATTCTTTTTCTCACATGAGTGTCCATCTCTTTCTGGGGCTAAGTCCAGAAGCTTCTGGTGAGAACAGTGATTTGATAAACAGATGCATATGCATGTGTTAGGATCCTAATTATTAGAGATTCCAGACGGGAATTACATTTTACCAAGGAAAAAAAACCCAAAAAACAAAACAGTGTTAGAATTCCAGAAATCAGCAGTGTCACATTTTTCAGTGTGGGACTTTCCTGGCCCTTCTCACTATAAGACTGGGTCTCAGATTTTTAAATTGACATGTTTTGGGTGCCTGGGTGTCCCAGTTAAGCATCTGACTCTTGATTTTGGCTCAGGTCATGATCTCAGGGTCATGAGATAGAGCCCCGTGCTGGGCTCTGTGCTCAGAGTGGATCTGCTGGAGATTCTCTCTCCCTCTCCCTCTGCCTCTCCCCAACTCTCTCTCTCTAAAATAATAAATAAAACAAATCTTTAAAAAATTGACATGTTTACCTTGACATCTAGACCTGTGAATTTTCTAAACCCTCTAGGTATTCACGAATTGAATTATGTGGGAGAGGGAGAGAAAGATTGGAAGGATGTGTGCCAAAGTGGTTTCCCTTTTAGGCATTATTTGAAGATTAGCTGTGGGTTTTTTTGTAAACTCGTGTAGTGGGTTCTGTATGGTACTAAGGGTTCCAGGAAAAATCAGTACAAATGAACTCAACTAGTGGTTATGTTATACAGATGATTAAATTTTGATAGAATGTGTCACATGTTTTAGGCTATTTGGAGAAACCATTACCCTTGACCCAGTAGGATTTATATTCTTTTTTTTTTTTTTTGAGATTTTATTTATTTATTTGACAGAGAGATAGAGAGAGAGCTCAAGTAGGCAGAGTGGCAGGCAGAGGGAGAGGGAGAAGCAGGCTCTCCTCTGAGCAGGGAGCCAGACGTGAGGCTCGATCCCAGGACCCTGGGATCATGACCTGAGCCGAAGGCAGCCGCTCAACCGACTGAGCCACGCAGGCGCCCCACGATTTATATTCTTTAATTGAATCAAATGCTCATTGTACTCATTGTTCATACATGAGTCCACAGCTGTGTACCATTATTCACTCATAATATTTGTCACCTATGCATCATTATTAGTCATTTTCTTTGACTAATCAGCATCCGTCTTTAGTGAGAGGAGGCAAGGGTGTCAGGTACCATTTCATGGATATGGATATATTGAGTCTTATTCTTTTTGACTCATTTGTGAAAATGGATTAAGTGTATCTACATATATTTTTAATTTATTATTATTTTTTAAAGATTTTATTTATTTGACAGAGATAGACACAGTGAGAGAGGGAACACAAGCAGGGGGAGTGGGAGAGGGAGAAGCAGGCTTCCCGCTGAGCAGGGAGCCCGACGTGGGACGTGATCCAGGACCCTGAGATCATGACCAGAGCCGAAGGCAGATGCTTAACGACTGAGCCACCCAGGCGCCCCATTATTATTATTTTTAAAGATTTATTTATTTTAGAGAGAGAGAGAGCGAGAGAGCACATAAACAGGGGGAGGGGCAGAGGGAGAGGGAATCTCAAGCAGAAGGAGAGGAAGGGAGTTTCAAGCAGGTTCCGACTCCCCGCTGAGCACAGAGCCCAATGCGGGACTCCATCTAACAACCCTGAGATCATGAACTGAGCCGAAATCAAAAGTTGGCCTCTTAAGTGACTGAGCCACCCAGGCACCCCCTACATATATTTTTTAAATTAAACCTTTTATTGAAATACACGTTATACATATTATAAATGAACAACTCAATGACTTTTCATGAACCACACACACCTGTTACAGCCCCCACATGAAGAATCAGAACATGAGCAGCAACCGAAAGCCCCCTTCATGTCTCCTTCTGGTCACTACCTCCCAAAAGTAGCTACTATTCTGATTCAAATGTCACAGATTCATTTTGCCCGTTCTTGAATTTCATATATATGGTACCACACAGGACATCTGACTAATTTCACTCAGTGTCATTTGTGAGATTCATCTGTATTGTTGTGTGTACTCACAGTTGCCATATTCTATTTATGACTGTACCACAATTTTTTTTTTAAAGATTTTATTTATTTATTTGAGAGAGAGAGAATGAGGGAGAACACATGAGAGGGGATAGGGTCAGAGGGCAAAGCAGACTCCCTGCCGAGCAGGGAGCCCGATGCGGGACTCGATTCAGGGACTCCAGGATCATGACCTGAGCCGAAGGCAGTCGCTTAACCAACTGAGCTACCCAGGCTCCCGACTGTACCACAATTTATCCTTTCTGCTGTCCATGGACCATTGGCTTGTTTAGTTATAAATCGTGCTGTGAGAAACACTCCTGGACATATCTTTTGATGAACACATGTGTGCATTACTATCCAGTAAATACCGTAGGGGAGGAAAATAATTTCCCATCTACACTTTCAAGATTCTTGGCTGAGACCTCCCCTGCCCCCCACTGGAATAAAAGACAGATTAACAGGAGAAAAACAAATTTATGTATACCTCCTGCATGCATGGGAGAGACACAGGAAAACTGAGTAACTCTACCAAATTGTGCAACATCATTTTAAATGCCATCTCCAGCTAAAGACAAAAGAAGATGTTGGGGTGGTGGGGAGTCAGTTATGGGAGGTTACCAGGAAAACCACAATAGACAAGGGTAAGGTTGTTATGCAGCTCTAAGTCCTTACCTTCTCCAACGATAACAGTTTCTAGAGATTGGGGTATCTTCCTGGTACACAAAGGGAAACTCCCTTACAAATTGATATTGCCCTTATAAATGTAAATGTGTCTTACAAAAGGGTACCTTCTGGGTGTTCAGAGCTCCTCCTGTGTCTGCTGTTTCTTAAAAATAATCAGCCTCAAGATAATCCTTATGCCAAACAGGCACATTTTGGGGTGTCCTATTCTGCTTCCCTTGAATACCTAGAAGAATGCTTTAAATATATAGTTAACCCTTGAACAATGTGGGTTTTTGAACAGTGCAGGTCCACTTATATGTGGATTTTTTACAATACAGTACTGCAAATGTGTTTTCCTTATGATTTTTTTTTAAAGATTTTATTTATTTGACAGAGAGAGACATAGCGAGAGAGGGAACACAAGCAGGGGGAGTGGGAGAGGGAGAAGCAGGCTTCCCGCTGAGCAGGGAGCCCAATGCGGGACTCGATCCCAGGACCCTGGGATCATGACCTGAGCCGAAGGCAGTCGCTTAACCTACTGAGCCACCCAGGCGCCCTGATTTTCTTTCCTTTTTTGTAAAAGATTTATTTATTTATTTGAGAGAGAGAGCAAGGGAAGGGGTGGGGGGCAGAGGGAGAGGGAATCTCCAGCAGACTGCTCGCTGTCTGACACGGGGCTCTATCCCACAGCCACAAGATCATGACCTGGACCGAGATCATGACCTGGACCGAAATCATGAGTTGGATGCTTAACCAACTGAGCCACCCAGGCACGCGCCGCCCCCCCCTTATGATTTTCTTAATGTTTTTTTCTCAGCCCACTTTATTGCAAGAATACAGTATGTAATACATATAACATGAAAAATATGTGTTAATTGACTGTTTATGTTATCAGTAAAGTTTTGGATCAATGGCTAGCTATTAGTAGTTAAATTTTGGGAGAGTCAAAAATTATATGCAGACTTTCAACTGTGTGTGTGGGGGGGTGGGGGGGAGGGCCAAATATGCCTAAGCCCTGCATTATTCAAGGGGCAACCATTCCTAATCATTTTCACAGTTGTCAATTATTTTTTCCTCTGCATGCAGTTAGGATTAGTAGCCACCTTTGGACATACATGTCTGTATCAGTATACAATATTGAAGCTTTTTATTCATAACTTGAATTCAGTTTTAGCATCAGTTGTTTTTCTTAATTTTTTACTAAGAGCCTGTTTCTATGCTCACTTATTCCTTTACTAACTACCTATATCCAATGTCATTTAAAAAACATCCTAAGAATTTTGGTGTGCTTTTTCTTTTCCTGCAAAACACACACACACACACACACATACACACACACATTTTGAAATGGAAAATACTCCTGAAAGGAATGTATTTTTCCAGATGTTGAGGCAAAGGTTTACCCACCTGAATAGACTTGGAATGGTACAGGCTTATTAAGCACTGGTTCCTAATTTTGCCAAGAAAAAAAAGGGAAGGAAGAGCAGAAAGAAGTAATTGAAAGTTTTGAAAAACTGAAGTTTGCTTTATTTTGTTGGGATTACACCCAGGTCAGCAGATTTTGACACTAGTTTCTTCCATTGTCCCAAGTTGCATTAACTTACTCCATTCAGCAGATCTGAAGTTTATTCCACAAACTGGAGAGAGCAAATATAGACTGAGATCAGGCAAATAACCTTCCACTTGATTTCGGGTGGAAGACACGGTTGCTGAATGAACTCTATACAGAGAACAATTAGCGGAATAGTATTATCTGTAGCGGTGCTTTTGAAATGTACAAACTAATCACCTGGGGATCTTGTTAAAATGCAGATGCGGATTCTATAGCTCTGGGGTGGGGCTGGAGGTTTCCGGGGTGGGGGGGACCACACTTTGAATAGCGAGGCTTTGGAGCACAGTTGGGGATTACGTGGAACCTTTGTCCATTGCCCCTGTACAGATGATAAACATCCCCGCCCAAGTGCCTCTCTGCTAGCCCTCCCAGCACTGGCTGAAGAAGCAGCCATGTGCAGCCTGCTTTGGAGTGGCAGACAAAGCCAGTGCTCTTTGAATGTTTCTTTTACCCTCAAGTAGAAACTCCTTTTAACCTCCCTCATCTAGTCTCTCCTCAAACATTCCATACACCTGAAGAAAAACCACTGAACTCCTCAAAGGCACGCCAAACCAAAACACACACACACACACACACACACACACACACACAAGTTCACCAGGACTGAGCTGCAGTTGACCCCAGTGGTAACTGGCCAGGTAATGCACCTGTATTAGCTGCCTTCCTGCTCCTGTCTCACTTCCCCATTCTCCTGTTCCCTGGGATCACGTCCTAAGTCAACTAACTACCTCGAATCCTTCCACCGTCACCTTCTGGAGGAACCCAAACTACGGCAAGGTTCTTCGAGGCCAGCAGTCAGGAAGTACTTTAGTTTGTTTTAATAAAACTCCATTACAAGAAAACAGCATCGGAGCCCCGGGGGGTTTGTTCAAGGGGGTTTCACCAGTGTCTAGTTATTTTGTTGGCATGACACTAACCATTTCTATGGCTGGAAATATGCCTGATCATGGAGAGAATGCTTCTGTGTTTCTGGGCTGTTTGGGAATCATGTCAGCAGAGGTGATATTCTGGGCTCCTCAGCAGAGCTGATTCTGGTCTTTCTGACCCCTGCCCAATGGGGTGTTTGTCTGAGTTCTGTCTTAGAGCTCTTGACCAATCTTGTGGCCCCCACAAACCTCATCCTGGCTGCATCCTCCTCCATGCTCCTCTCCCTGCAATTCTCTATTGTGGGCTCTCTGTTCAGTCCCTTGGGACAAGAAGCTCTTTCTTGGACTTTTCTTTTACCGTGGAGACCCCTGACGTTAAATTTCAAGGATGTAGCCACACCTGTTCCCCGAGCTTTGCATCAAGGATCAGTGCTCCTCCTAGCCACGTCTTCAGCTGGACCACTGCCTCCTCCTGCCACCTTCCCCAGACTGGACGTGGGTCTGAACCTTGGCATAATTCAAGCCTCTCAGTACATTTAAGGACTGCCTGCACCCACATTGGGGTTCTTAGTCCTTCTGTATGTTCACAAGTATGCTATGACCCTGCCTTTTCCCTCAAGACCTTGTAGGCAGGATCTCCCTTTCTGTGGTTCCTTGCATGTTTGGAACTCAAAACATCCAGGGACGTTCGGGAGAGTAGCCCGACATACCACTCTGGACTGGAGTTCTCACAATCTTGCTGTACCTCTGCCAGGGTGTGCTGCCTACCAGGTGAACACCCATGTCTTTGTTTGGACCTCTTGGGGTTCCCGTTGGTCCTTTAGATTTGATATTTTAAGGGTACATGCTACATCAACAGGGCTAGGTTTATTTATTTATTTTTAAGATTTTTTTTAAATTAAAAAATTTTTTTAAATTTATTTTTTATTATGTTCAATTAGCCAACATATAGTACATCATTAGTTTTTGATGTAGTGTTCAATGATTCATGAGTTGCGTATAACACCCAGTGCTCATCACCACACCTGCCCTCCTTAATACCCATCCCCTGGTTATCCCATCCCCCCACCCCCCTCCCTTCTGTAACCCTCAGTTTGTTTCCCGGAGTCCAGAGTCTCTCATGGTTTCTCTCCTTCTCTGATTTCTTCCTATTTTTAAGATTTTTGTTTATTTGAGAGAGAGACAGAGATAGTGAGAGAGAGCACAAACAGGGGGAGGAGAGGGAGAAGCAGCCTCCTCAGGAGCAGGGAGCCTGCCGTGGGGCTCGATCCCAGGACCCTAGCATCATGACCTGAGCCAAAGCAAATGCCTAGCTGACTGAGCCACTCAGATGCCCCAGCAGGGCTAGCTTTAATGTAAACATCTGTAAAAACATCAAGGATGGATGGCTAGGCGACTGCTTCCCTGTGACTTTAGGCTCTCTTCCTGCAGACTGGCTTGCAGACTGCCACCTTCTTGCTATATCCTCAAATGGTGGTGGTGGGGGGGGCGGGTTGTGGAGTTTGAGAGAGAGAGCTTTCTCTTATAAACCACAGTCCAATTGGGTTAGGGCCCCACCCTTATGACTTCATTTAACCTAATTATCTCCTAAAGACCCTATCTCCAGACACAGTCACTCTGGGGGTTAGGGCTTCAACGTAAGAATTTTGAGGGTACACCATCCAGTCCATAGCAATAACTGTGCCCAGCTCCCCCCCCCAGCATTTCTCCTATTCATCTAAAAGAATCCTGAAATTCCACAATTAGAGAGTCTTCCTTTGGTTTAAAGAATTGTTAAAATGTAAATGGACATAGCATTTGATTGATTGATTGATTGATTTTTAAGATTTTATTTATTTATTCATGAGAGACAGAGAGAGAGAGAAGCAGAGGGAGAAGCAGGCTCCCAAGGAGCAGAGAGCCCGATGCGGGACTTGATCCCAGGACTCTGGGACCATGACCTGAGCCGAAGGCAGACGCTTAACCGTCTGAGCCACCCAGGCGCCCAATAGCATTTGATTTATGTGCCTTGATGTGAGGTCTTCTAAGAGCAGGTAGGGGTTCAAAAAGTATGAGGTCACTGGATACCTACAGGCTGGGAATGGGCCCCACCGAGAGGACAGAAAGGGTACTAAAAATGAAGTTGGTTTTCTCCAAGCAATGTCTGTCCGTTGATTTTGCCAAGGCCTGTTCAAGTCCTCAGAATTATTTTCTTATCAGTTCCTGTAAAATAACCCTTAAAATAACCGAATTGAGTATTTGACCCCGCTTTCTTGGATGTGTGAGTGATTTGAAAGACACTGCCTTTTATTTATTTATTTATTTATTATTATTTTTTAATTTAGAGTGTGTGTGGGGGCGGGGAGAGAAGCAGAGGGAGAGGGAGAGAGAGAGAATGTTAAGCAGTCTCCATGCCCAGTGTGGAGCCAGACACGGGGCTCAACGCAGGGCTCGATCTCAGGATCCTGAGATCATACCTGAGCCAAAATGAAGAGTCGGCCGCCTAACTGACTCAGCCACCCAGACACCCCAAAAGACGCTGCCTTTTAAAGAAGGAGTCCTATTGACTCTGTGCGAAGGGAGAGGTGGAAGAACAACTTGTCATTGATTTATCCAGCCTTCTATCAACACGGACGTTCTATTAGCCAGAAAATTATGTATAATGACAATAGATGTTTTCATAAGGCCTCTTATGTGCTCCTGGAGTCTAAAGTACTTTTTGAGTTATTGAAGATTAAATTATGTATGGGAAGATTTTCATATTAACTGTGATTTTGATCGTCTTCATTACCGTTTGTTACTAAATGGTAATCCTTTATTAATCAGAATATTTCTACTTCGATACTGCAGCTTCCTCCCCTGCTAGAATCAAAATGGTACCTGAAGTGAAGTGAGCCTTCTTGTGGGTTATTGCTGGGGTCAGCTGTTTATGGAAAATTGGCTCAGGTCATCAGAACACTGATGGCTGTGACCCCTATGTGGTCTTTGCTCCTCTGGGGACCCAATGAGGGTAGGTCAGTGCTGGTTCAGTTGTGCTGAGGAAAATGCATAGGATTCCATCTACTTGGGACCTGCTCCATCAATGGTGTTATCAGGAGGTCCTCAACCCTGACCATACATTGGCTTTAAAAAAGTGCGTAGAGGTAAGTGCTATCCTGAAATTGGTGTTTATCTTCTCATATATTTCCTCACACTTATCCTACATATGTATACTTCCCTAAGCAAAAGAGAATGCTACTTGCCTGCGTTTAAACTTTATATGACTGCTATGTTTTTACTGTCCCATTCTTCTGCAATTTTCATTTTCAAACAACATGTTTTGTGAGATATGCCCTCGTTGTTACATGTAGCTCGAGGTCATTTCTGTTTCTCTGCTCTGTGGTATTCCATTATGTAAATATGTATTTATACATTCTTCCATTGATGGTCAATTAGGTCGTTTCAGAATTTGTTATTAAAAATGAAGCTACTATGAACAGCCTTGAACATTATTTCCTTGTATTGATATATGAATGTTTCTCTAGGGATTATATTTAGAAATGGAAGTGCTGGATGGTAGGATATATGCCTCTTCAACTGTACTAGATATTGCCAGATTACTTTCCTAAGCAACAGAATCTTTGCTAATGCAGCATAGTTAGACATTTGAATATTGCTAAAATGGTAGGTACGATATTGTGTATCGTTTGGCTTTGATTTGCATTTCTTTTTTAAAAAAATATTTTATTTATTTATTTGACAGAGAGAGAGAGAGAACAAGCAGGGGGAACAGCAGAGGGAGAGGGAGCCCGATATGGGGCTCGATCCCAGAACCCTGGGATCATGACCTGAGCCGAAGGCAGACGTTTAACTAACTGAGCCACCCAGGCACTCCTTGATTTGCACATCTTGAGTACCAGTGTTCACTGGCTATTTCAATTTCATCTTTGTGAAATTCTAGTTCCAGTTTTTTGCCTATTTTCTGTCAGGTTGTTAGTATTTTTTTGTACTGACTTGTAGACGTTCTTTATATATTCTGGAAACTAATTTTTTGTGATATGTGTTATAGACAGTGACCCCCAGTCTGTGGCTTATTTTGTCACTTTTTGTGCTGTGTTCTGATAAAGTTCTTACTTTTAATGTAGTTTCTGTTTTTTTTTCTTTTATGATTTGCTCTTTTTGTGTTCCTATCCTGAAGACCTAAAGATATTCTTCTGTATTGTCTACTAAAAGTTTTAAATGTTGGCTTTTGAACTACTTTGTCTAATTGGAATTGAGGGAGAATCTGGATTGTTTTTCCATTTGGAAAACCAGTTGTCCCAGGATGCTTGCCCTCCTGAACTGCTTTTACTCTCGTACTTCTTTTGCTATACCAGGTGTTCTTATATGTGTGAATCTGCTTCTGGGTTCGCCCAAATTTGCCTTCCCACTGTATTTGTCTAATTGTGAGAGAATACTACACTGCCTTGATTGCTACAGCTTTCTAATGAGTCTTGGTGTCTGGTAGGTGAAGGCTTCCTTTCTTGTTCTTCTTTGTTGTCTTGGCCATGCTTTTACATATACACCTTAGAATCACCATAAAGTTCCATGAAGAACCTCATTAAGATTTGAGTGGAACTGTCTTGAATTTGTAGCATTATACATTTTTTTAAAAGATTTTACTTTTAGGGGCGCCTGGATGGCTCAGTCGTTAAGCATCTGCATTCGGCTCAGGTCATGATCCCAGGGTCCTGGGATCGAGCCCTGCATCAGGCTCCCTGTTCCGCGGGAAGCCTGCTTCTCCCTCTCCCACTCCCCCTGCTTGTGTTCCTTCTCTCGCTTTGTCTCTCTCTGTCAAATAAATAAATAAAATCTTAAAAAAAAAAAAAAAAGATTTTACTTTTAAGTCATCTCCGCACCCAACTTGGGGCTCAAACTTACAACCCCGAGATCAAGAGTCACACGCCCTTCTGACTGAGCCAGCCAGGCGCCCCTGTGGCATTACACATTTTTTTCCAAAATTACTTTGACATAGATAACCTCATTGCATCTGGCAACAACTTGGGAGGTAGGTTAATATTACCCCCATTTCTCAGATGAGGAAACATATGAAATTAAATGCCTTGCCCACAGCTCACAAAGGTTGTCAATAGCAGAGCCAGGGCCTTTTTTTTTTTTTTTTTGAACTTTCTCTTTTTGTCTCCCCTTTTTTGGTTGAGAAATAATTCACATACCATAAAATTCACTCTTTTAAAGTATATAATTCAGGGGCACCTGGGTGGCTCAGTCGTTAAGCGTCTGCCTTCAGCTCAGGTCATGATCCCAGGGTCCTGGGATCGAGCCCCGCATCGGGCTCCCTGCTCAGTGGGAAGCCTGCTTCTCCCTCTCCCACTCCCCCTGCTTGTGTTCCCTCTCTCGCTGTCTCTCTCTCGTCAAATAAATAAAATCTTAAATAAATAAAGTATAGGGGCGCCTGGGTGGCTCAGATGGTTGAGCGTCTGCCTTCGGCTCGGGTCGTGATCCCAGGGTCCTGGGATCAAGCCCCGCATCGGGCTCCTTGCTCGGCGGGAGGCCTGCTTCTCCCTCTCCTTCTCCTGCTCCCCCTGCTTGTGCTCTCTTGCTCTCTCTGTCAAATAAATAAATAAAATCTTTAAAAAAAATAAAGTATATAATTCAATGTGTTTTTTAAAGTTTTATCTGTTTAAGTAATCTCTACATCCAACGTGGGGCTCGAACTCATGACTCCGAGATCAAGAGTCGCATGCTCTTCCGGCTGAGCCACCCAGGCGCCCGCAATTCAACGTTTTTTAAGTGTATTCACAAGGCTGTGTAACTATTTCCACCATCTAATTCCAGAACATTTTCGTTACTTTAAAGAGAAGCCCACAAACAATGAATCATGGAACACTTCATCTAAAACTAATGATGTAATGTATGGGGATTAACATAAGAATAAAAAAAAAAAAAAGAGGGCGCCTGGGTGGCTCAGTTGGTTAAGCGACTGCCTTTGGCTCAGGTCATGATCCTGGAGTCCCGGGATCGAGTCCCGCATCGGGCTCCCTGCTCGGCAGGGAGCCTGCTTCTCCCTCTGACCCTCCCCCCTCTCATGCTCTCTCTCGCTATCTCATTCTCTCTCAAATAAATAAATAAAATCTTTAAAAAAAAAAAAAAAAAAGAGAGAAGCCCTGACTCATTAGCAGTCACTCTCCATTCTCCCTTCCCCCACCCCAGCTCCTGGCAACCACTCATCTACTTTCTGTCTCTAAGGATTTGCCTTTTCTGGACATTTCATATAAATGGAGTCATGCAGTGTATGGCCTTCTGTGTCTGGCTTCTTTCGCTTCGCATCATGTTTTCGAGGGTCCTCCCTGTCATGAATCAGAACTTCATTCCTTGTTCTTTTCCTTCATTTTTTCCTTTCCTCATTTTCATCTTGTCTTTTTCATTCTATTCCTTTTTTCCTTCATTCCTTCAGTCCTTCAGCCAAGTCTTTTGACTCTGGGTCCAGCTCCTTTCACAGTTACCATATTTTTTTTTTTTTTTTTTTAGATTTTATTTATTTATTTGAGACAGAGAGAATGAGAGAGACAGCACATGAGAGGGGGGGAGGGTCAGAGGGAGAAGCAGACTCCCTGCCGAGCAGGGAGCCCGATGCGGGACTCGATCCCGGGACTCCAGGATCACGACCCGAGCCGAAGGCAGTCGCCTAACCAACTGAGCCACCCAGGCGCCCCTCACAGTTACCATATTAAATCAATCAGTAAGTGGAAATTTATTTCTTCAAGAAGTTAAGGACACTGAATTGATTACTCATGAGCCTAACAAGAGTTCTTTGGACTCCCTGCTTCCTTGCAGAGTGCAGCAGAGTAGAGGATCAGCGACAGAGTTCTTTAGAAGCATCTTGCCAGTATTGTTTACTCTGTGCCATGCCAAACTTTTGCTAAGCAGTGTGTCTGGGAAGCTGGATATTGTTTCGGTTGTGAGCTGTGCATTAGACATGCACACCAGCTTTTGTAGGAGTGAAGTAGTAGTTTCTTCCAGCGAACGTTGGCTGGCACGTTCAACGTGTTATGATAGAGCTTGGTTCGAAATACAGACATGAAGCACCTTATGCAAAGAATCCTCTTTGTAGAAATGTGCCTATTCAGTGGAGCGGTATTTTGCTGTTAACTTTAACCATGAGCTTGAATTGAACTATGAAGAACAAGTAGAACAAATGACAATACAACTTGCCAAGACCTGAGCCAAACTAGGGACAAATATATGTGTTTCCTTGCAAGGTCCGCTGAAGCGATTCCTTACTGCTCCCCAGACGACTCCCAGCGAACCTGCATTTGCCAGGGTTGGGGGAGAGCAGGGCTCAAACACACACACACACACACACTCACGCTCACACACACACTCACTCACAATTAGTTGAGCTGCAACAAACCTCAGGTTCTCTTAACTAAACCTAGATCAAGCCAATAATTCATTTAGATTTTAACCAGCTATTTTGGAGATCATTTTATAAGGCTTCAGTTCTTCCAAATGTTCACAACCCACAAATTTGGTTTTGGAAATACAGGTTTCCCAAGCTACCCGAAAGTAGAGCATCCCTATGAAACCTTTTATAAGTCAAAATGGTGTAAAGCCAAAAGCGAGAGAAGCAATTAGCATGACAAAAAGTGAAGTGCTGGAACTCTCTCGGAAACTGTAATCCTATTTCCCTTTGCCTACAAGGAATCTCAAACTTGAGTTTGAGTTCATTTGCAGTAGTTTTTCTTCCCCTTGGCTTTCAGGTACTCTTTCTCTGTTTCCTTTTTTTACTTACTGTCGATTTGCCCTTTTTCCCCAATAATATGTCCAATCTCTTCAAAATTGCTCCATTCCTTCATCCATGCATTCTTTCTACAAATACTGATAAAGTTCCTACTGTGTGCCAGGCACTGGGGACTTGACAGTGAGCCAAACAGACAAAACCTCTGCCTTCAACAAAGCTTACTTTCTTTTTTTTTTTTAAAGATTTTTATTTATTTATTAGAGAGAGAGAGAGAGAGCATGGGGGGGGGGTCAGAGGGAGAAGCAGACTCCCCACTGAGCAGGGAGCCTGACCTGAGCCAAAGGCAGACACTTAACCAACTGAGCCACCCAGGCGCCCAACAAAGCTTATTTTCTACTGGGGGAAGCAGATAATAAATAAGTAAAATAGACATTATGTTAGATGGTGGAGGAAAATGAATCAGAAAAGAGGTACAGGGAGCATTGAGGGATTGCAATTTTAAATAGCATTTCTCTAGATCAGGGGTTGGCTAATTATAATGGCCTGTGGCCCTCTACCTGTTTCTGTAAATAAAGTTTTATTGGCACCAGCCTCACCCGTTCATTTACAGATGGACTGCTCTCATGCTACAACGGTAGAGTTCAGTAGTTGCAAGAGACCATATGGGCTGCAAAGCTGAAAATACTTACTATTTGGCCTTTTACAGAAAATATTTACTATCTGGCCCTTTGCAGAGAAAATGCAGATTTTTATATATTATAACTTTTTAGAGTTAATGTCCATGTTGTGCTTTTCAGCTTCCAAACATTTTCACAAACACTGCTTCATCTGAGCGTTGCAGTGAGTGGTGCTGTGAGGTGGGTCTCAGTAGCTTTGTTTTACAGGTGACTGACTGGTGCTTGGGGAGGTTGCTGTGGTTGTCCAGGGCTGCAAACCTTGTCAGGTGGTGGCGTTTGACTCTAAAAGCTTGTGCTTTTTCCGGCTTAATTTCCTACTCCTGATGGTAAACACAACCTAGGTTTTAGCATCAGGAGCTTCCTAGCTTACAAAACACAGAAAGGCGATACAGAATGGGCATGAAGAGTGGGGGCTCTGAAGATTGGTCATCCAGATTCAAATCCTCACTCTACAACTTACCTCTGTGGCCTCAGGCAAGTTATTTATTTATTTATTTATTATTCATTCATTCATTCATTTATTCATTTATTTAGATTTTATTTATTTGACAGAAGTAGAGAGCACAAGCTGTGGGGGCAGTAGGGGGAAAGGGAGAAGCAGGCTCCCTGCAGGGAGCTTGATCCCAGGGTCCTGGAAACAGGGTCTGAGTTGAAGGTGGACGCTTGACTGACTGAGCCACCCAGGCGCCCCTCAGGCAAGTTATTCAACCTCTCTGTTCTGTGCCTCAGTTTCCTTTTCTTTTTTTTTTTTTTAAGATTTTATTTATTTATCTGACAGAGAGATAGAGAGCACAAGTAGGCAGAGGGAGAGGGAGAAGCAGGCTCTCCGCTGAGCAGGGAGCCGGACGTGGGGCTCGATCCCAGGACCCCAGGATCATGACCTGAGCTGAAGGCAGCCGCTTAACTGACTGAGCCACCCAGGCGCCCCCTCAGTTTCCTTTTCCATAAAGTAGTTATAATAGTATATGCCTTCTGGGTGGGGTGGTGATATCTCCCGGTTTGCTGGAGGCAGCCCTGATTTATGCCTGTTTTCTTTGCATTAATTAATAGCATCTCCTTTTACTCTTCAGTACCCCAGTCTGGACATTAAATTGTGTATGTACCCTAACTTGGATTGTTGCAGGGATTGAATTAGTACAAATAAAGCACTTAGGAGCCTGCATTTACTAGACTTTGGCTTTCGTTTATCTCAATGCCATGCCAACCCATCACTTCATTTTCCTCTGACTCGGTTGGTTCCATTCGGTCCAGGCTGATTCGGGTCAGAAGTAAGCTGCCTGTCTGGGGAGACGGGCCATCCAGGGAGCCTACGTCCGGGGCCCAGTGAATTCTGCCTGCGGCAGCGCTCACCCGCAGCGGGCCTCCCGGCATCTTTCGCAGGCCACCTCTCAAAAACTGTCCCCTCCCACACGCACTTCCTATCCACTTCCCTGCCTTGATTTTCTACTGGATACTTATTACTAATAACCTATAGATTTAATTGAGCAGCTAATAATGTTTTTAGTGTAGTTTTGCTGTAACTGGGATAGACCCCCCCCGAAATACACCATGCCTGTAAGAAGATTTATTTTCCTGTTTTTAAAAATAATGTATCTTTATTGTTAAAATTTTAGAAATTCCAGAAAACCTCAACGAAACAAATATAATCCAGCCTTAGTCCCACCCTTCCCCCTAGAGTTGGCATTTTGAGGTGGCCTAAGAAAGTAAGTTTACACCAGCTCTAGAGGGAGTACATTTTCTACTCCTGTAACTTTAGCTAAGCAGCTCATAAACAGATGAAGCTTTACTGTGTTCTCTAAGTGTTATAAATTTGAGCCCTTTAAGATAGTTTCTACTCTATATTTTCATCTGAAGCTAGTCTGAGAGAAAATATCAGATCCCTGATCTGGCCTAGTCCCAGCTCTAGAAGTAAAGAAAAAACATGGAGGAGCAGCTGAGTGAAAAGGAATATCCCCTCACTTGGAGTTAGGGTTTCCTGGCATGTCGGCAAAGCGTTGCCTGACTCCTGCCAACACGAACATCTTAGTAGAAATGATCATGTAGTGACTTAGTCTCTCTTTGCTGGCTTTCTTTTTTTGTTTGTTTTTAAAGATTTTATTTATTTGTTTGAGAGAGAGTGAGCGAGAGAGAGCTAGCACAAGCCACGGGAGGGGCAGAGAAGCAGAGTCCCCGCTGAGCAGGGAGCTCGGGAGCTCGATATGGGAAGTCCCGGGACCCTGGGACCGTGACCTGAGCCGAAGGCAGACACTTAAGCGACCGAGCCAGCCGCCCAGGTGCCCTGACTTTCTGTATAGTATGGAGCAAGTTGCACATTCTCTCGGTGTCACCGTCTCCTCTAAGAATGTGATTCATCATCTCCTGTGTTGGTTCACAGTGCTCTTTTAAAACCTATCATTGTTTCATATATTTGTCCATTTCCATTTTTATTTGTTTGAGTGCCCCAGTGGCATGTAAGTTCTAGAAGGGCACAGTTGTATCTGTCTCGCTCACTGGTGTGTTCTTAGTGTGTCACGGAGTGCCTGGCATGTGATATTTACTCACTAAATATTTGTTGAATGGGAAGGCTCCTGAGCAGGGCAGGGCACGCTCACCCTCTGTGCGGCGAGGTTGTCCTCCACCGGCGTCAGGCTGGGGACGACCCCATGGGCTGCAAGAGAATGAACCACCCCCCCAACGTGGCCCTGGCCCCTCAAATACACTTTCTCTTCTAGTCTCCGAATGCCTTAGCGAATGACAAAGTCCACAATTCGACCATCCGAGTTGGTTTAAAGCGCCAATGCGTTTTGAGCCGGGCAGCTCATTAGGCCTTCACACTCAGGGATGGAGAGCGGATATTATTGGCTACATTCCTGGGGGAGACTGTGAGTTCCTGGGGGCGACTGTGATGGGGTGCGGATGAGGAGCGGAACGCAGGGAAGGGAGGCAGAAGAGGGGCTGGACAGGGTGGGACGGCCCGGGAGGGAAGAGGGCAGACATAGGGCAGTGGGCCCACCGCCGACACAGTCTCTTCTGGGGAAGCATATTCAGTTTCCCCGCCCCGGCCCAGGCGTGTGAATCAGCCATTAGCGGGGTGCCGACACACTCAGCAGTTAGAGTGCTGTGCACACTGAGAACCGATATTCTTGGGCACGTGCTGTGAGCCAGGCTCTACGCTGAGCGCTTTTCCTGTACTTACTCTTGCACGAAGACTTCAGGACACAAATACAGTGATTATCCCTGTTTTATGGGTAAGGAATCCGAGGTGGAGAGGCGTTGCATATCCGTGAGCACTGCGTCCTGCAACTTGTGATAGGCTGACATTAAATATTGGCCATTCTTATCATGACTCAGTAAAAGCATCTTGCTGCCTTCCTATACCTCCCTTTTTTCTGCAGTATCCTACATGTGAAAATGCTTTGTCAATTTTGTCAGTAATTTGCCATTATTACTATAGGATAAAGGCAGTTTATAATACTTCTGAATGTGAATTTTAACAGTAGATATTTGGATATATTGTACACATGTTTTTACTTGCATGAGCATACTACATCTTTATTCAGGCAGGATCATTTTCATATCAAGTGTTATTTTTTAATCTATATTCCTTTTTTTTTTTTGGAAGATTTTATTTATTTATTTGAGAGAGAGAGAGAATGGGGGGGAGGGACAGAGGGAGAGGGACAAACGGACTCTCTGCTGAGCAGAGAGCCCAACACAGGGCTTGATCCTAGGACCCCGAGATCATGACCTGAGCCAAGGCAGATGCTTAACCGACTGAGCCACCCAGAGTCCCCCCCCCCTTTTTTTTTAAGATTTATTTATTTGAGAGAGAACGTGCAAGCAGGGGAAGAACAGAGGGAGAGGAAGAGAATCCTCAAGCACTCCCACTGAGCACAGTCTGACTCGAGGCTCCATCCCACCATCTGATCCCACCATCTCTAGATCATGACCTGAGCCCAAACCAGGAGTCAGATGCTCAACCGACTGCACCACCCAGGCGCCCCTTTCAATCTGTATTTCTAACTATAATGCTGGTAACTACTCTTTATTGAACATTTGTTATGTGCTAGGGGTTGTTTTAGGTGTTTGTTTTTTTTAAAGATGTATTTACTTAGAGAGTGAGCATGAGCACACTAGCGAGAGGGCAGGGGGAGAGGGAGAGAGAATCTCAAGCAGACTTAGGGCTTGATCTCATGACCTGAGCTGAAACCAAGAGCTGAAACCAGGAGCTGAATGCTCAACCAGCTGCACCACCCAGGCGCCCCCTAGCTGTTGTATATATACTTACACATTTGTGTGTCCCAACAAGTGTGAGATGGGTACTACTGATATGCTCTACATTTTACAGATGAAGAAACTGAAGTACACAGAGAGACTGACTTGCCCGAGGTTTTAGGGGCTCATGTCCCTTGAAATGACTGCCATTTACTTCATGAGTGGTCAGGGTGACTTTTCTTCACTATGCTTAACATTTCTTGACAGTTTACAGGGAGTTAGCAAGTTAGTGAATATTCCTGATGAAGCCCACTAGCTGTAAACTGACTTTGCCATTTTGGTCCATTTCCTTTCAACCTGACCCTTTCCAAGAAGAACCTGGGAGACTGTCTGAAATATTCTGTTTCATATTCACCCTGAACTTTTTTTACTGCAAAATTTTCCATCCATCCCCGAGACTAACCTATGTGACTGTTATACTTCAGATGAGAGAAATAATGTTTGCTTTTTCCCTCCGCATCCTGTTCATCACTCTTGTTGAGTCACTACTTTTACCAGTAGAAGGTTTTTGGCATTCCATATGCTGACTAGCAAAGTGTGGATTATTGGTCAATGTCTGGATGGCAGAAGGACTTGGAGTTGCTGCCTCTGGAGAGTGGCCTTTCTAAGGTCAACTTTGCTGACCCCTCGTAAGAGTTCAAGGTCAAACTAGATGGCACATCTGTTACCACACTCCTTTCCCTGCAGTGTATTTTTTATTTTAAAGATTTTATTTATTTATTTGACAGAGAGAGAGCACAAGTAGGCAGAGGGAGAGGGAGAAGCAGGCTCTCCGCTGAGCAGGGAGCCGGATGTGGGGCTCTATCCCAGGACCCCAGGATCATGACCTGAGCCGAAGGCAGCCACTTAACCGACTGAGCCACCCAGGCGCCCCTCCCTGCAGTGTATTAAAGTGACTTTTAACCAGCAGGCTCACTGCATCTCACAGTTCATGGAGACTTTGGGGTCTGTCTGGTGGCAGGTGATCAGCTTTGAGAGTCAATTCCTTCATGAGTTATGCTCCCATTTTCCCAAAAGATCTGGGGAGTTTAGGTTCGTACTGGAAGGGGAAAAAAAATAATACTCCCACATCACTTGGAACACCTCAGTTTTGGAAAAATCATTAAAAAAAATACTGTGAAGCCACCCATGCTGCATTAGTGCTGGAGGGTCATTTGGGAAAAGGCAGTGTTCAGACACTTGTGGGAGGTAGGACTTTTATGGGCTGTTTGTGTGTCCAGTTCTGCAGTCTTCGGAGGACTCCACTGGGGCTGTCAATGAAAACCATTGAATCTGTCAGGTGGTTTGCTAGCTCTCCTGGAAAAACACACTGACAAATCACAGCACTGGGTGGGTCCAGGGGGATATTACTAAAAAAAGAAGAAAATGGATGGCCTGCTCTGGTGTGAGGCCAGGGCTTGGTGCCACAGCCAAGTTCGCCAGTGAGAGAGGAGTTTCCACCATCTCTGGCTTTCCCCACCCTATCTTACACCATCCAGTCTGCAAAAATAACTCCACTTCCGGGGGAGCCAAGTAGTCACTGAAGGCACCCTGAGCAAAAGGTAGTGTTGATGCTTTGAGAGAACATCCTGATGAGGGAGGAAACAAAATAAAACGAGAAGGCCAGTCTCAAATGGGAGATTTTCCTGGATGGACGAGAGCTGCTTGGAATGGCATTGACTTCCAGTTTCTAAGGAGCAGTGAGCAGACCTCTACTATAGGCGAAATCCCTCCTTGGGAATCTCTTCCCCATCCCTCTCCTTTTGCCCTCTCCAAGTCAACAGCAGCTTCCCACTTCAATGCTCCTGTGTTGTCCATTCCTGACCCCATTGGGCCCTCCCCAATCATCCGTGCCTGTGGTATCCCTACTCACCAGCAAAGCTGACCTGATCAGGTAAGTCACACTTATCTGTTCATGACCATAGTAGTTGAAATTTGTGTTCTATAATGGGTTGCTAGACCTTAGAAAAAAGAATCCTTGAGAGGTGGTCTTTTAGACAGCAGTTAAAAACTAGGAACTTTTAGGGTAGGAGAGGAGTCCTACTCTAGGCAAGCTCTCACGGGCCTTCCAGGTCACCATCATCTTCAGTCCCTCTGATAAAGAACATCTTTGCGTCCTCACAGCAGTGTTCTTTTGACTATGAGCATGTGGTATGACACCATTCATCCATGCGGAGGAGTTGACTGGAGATGGTTCTTTCCTTCACAGAACACGTCCGTCTATCCTTTCCCTGTGCAAACACAGACTAGCCTTAATTTTGAAGAGTCTTAATTCGAAGCCACAACTGACTGCAGGTGATGTGATCAGCTGTCCAAGGCTACTGAAAGGACAAGTGGAGGACTGAGAAGTGACGGCTGGGTTTGGCCAGGTGGAAGTCATGGGTGACCTTGATAGGAGTGGCCCAGAAGGCTGACTGAAATTCATTCAAGAGAGGCTGGAAAAAAGAAGTGGAGAGACCGAGTATGGCCCCTAAGTAGGTTCCGTTAAGGACTAGCTTAGGAAAAACTTTGCTTCCTCAAAGGATTTTTTATTTTTTTAATATTTTATTTTATTTTATGTTTTAAAGATTTTATTTTTTATTTGACAGAGAGAGACACAGTGAGAGAGGGAACACAAGCAGGGGGAGTGGGAGAGGGAGAAGCAGGCTTCCCGCTGAGCAGGGAGCCTGATTTGGGGCTCGATCCCAGGACCCTGGGATCGTGACCTGAGCCGAAGGCAGATGCTTAACGACTGAGCCATCCAGGCACCCCTCAAAGGATTTTTTAAAAAAATATTTTATTTTTAAATAATCTCTACACCCAATGTGGGGCTCACAACCCTGAGATCGAGTTGCACGCTCTACCAACTGAGCCAGCCAGGTGCCCCAATCTTGAAGGATTCTTTTGTTTTCTTCTCTTCATGGATAAGAGTTCAGAATGGAATATAACTGATTTTTTTTTTCTATCTGGACACCAAAGAGCCACATTTGTGCTTTGATAATACAAATAGGAAGGCCTTAGGACCTAGTTATCTGTTTTATAGTTCCCCTCCTTGGTTGACCTCCTTCTCTGATATTTTTTCAAGATTTTATTTATTTATTTGAGAGAGAGAGAGCAAGAGAGACAGCAAGTGGGGGGAGGGAGAGGGACAAACACACTCTGCCCCGAGTGCGGACCCCAACATGGGGCTCGATCCTAGGACTCTGAGATCATGGCCCAAGCTGAAATCAAGAGTCGGATGCCCAACCAATTGAGCCACAGGCGTCCCCCTCCTTCTCTGATTCATATATTCTCCTTGAAGCTATTTTTCTTTGTGGGGGGTGGGGCATACAGAGTGCCATTTTGTCATCTGTAGTCTTGGTTGTTAATTACCTCTTGGCCTCCATGGAACAAGTAGGGTCTCTAAATAAAAATATTACTAGAGATTCTAAGACACAAGCCCAATGTGAAATTCTTCTCTACCTCTCCAGAGACCTCCCTGAGGACAGGTGCAAGGACAGAATTTTAAGATGCTAAGGATAAGGGGGATGAGGCTGGAAGGCAAGAGCTGAAAAGAAGGGCCTGTGTACCTACCACTCAGAGCTCCAGAATTGGTTTCCTGCTCTTCCCACATCAGTCTATGCGCCTTCCCTCGTGGCATTAGGAAGTCTTTTTTTTTTTTTTAAAGATTTATTTATTAGAGAGTGTGTGCATGAATGGGGGGGTAGGGGCAGAGGGAGAGGGGAAGCAGACTTCCTACTGAGCATGGAGCCCAATGAGGGGCTCGATCTCAGGACCCCGAGATCACGACCTGAGCCGAATGCTCAGAGTCGGATGCTTCATCGACTGAGCCACCCAGGTGCCCCCAAGCTCATCTTTTTAGGGCTGGTTTCTGGTTAATTCTACCCACTCTGGTTTTTTCTTTCTGTGCCCCCGCCCCCAATTAGGCCTTGACTGTCTACTAGGCTGTCTTTTGTTGTTGTTTTTACCTGACTCATTTCCAGGTTGTCTCACAGGGACTGATGTGAGGGGAAAGGCTGGGAATTGATGCTAACGCTATAGAGATTATATGTGGCCACAGAAGCCAAAAGCACTCGGAGGAAGCATCCCGTACACTTGAAAGCTAACAACAGTGGAATGCTGGGGCACTGCCAGGGCCGGTAGGGGAGCTGCAGATGGGACTACCAGAGGGGCCGTGGCTGTGGCAGGAAGGCACTCTGGGCCAGGTGTGCAGAAGTCCGAGGAACTGGGCTCTAGTCCACACTTGGCCACTTACTAGCTCTGAGCCTCTCTTGCCTCAACTGAAATCAAGGCTCTGCCTTCCACTGGCTCATATTTAATAGCCAGTCCAGATGCAAGGCCCATCAGCGCTCCCTTCCAAATACTTCTCAAATATGTCTGTTTTATCACCACCACCACCATCCTCAGCCAAACTAGCATCTCTCTTCTCAGATACGACCATCCCTTCTTCATTGGTATAGAGCCGGACCATCTACTGCCCATGGGCCAGATCCCACCAGCCCCTTGGTTTTGAAAATAAAGTTGCTTTGGCACACAGCCACACCCGTTCGTTTACATTGTGTCTGTGTCTGTTTTTTTTGTTTTTTTTTTTTAAGATTTTATTTATTTGTCAGAGAGAGAGGGAGAGAGAGAGAGAGAGCACAAGCAGGGGGAGAGGCAGAGGGAGAGGGAGAGGCAGACTCTTCCCTATGCAGGGAGCTCAATGGGGAGCTCGATCCCAGGACCCTGGGATCGTGACCTGAGCCGAAGACAGATCCTTAACCAACTGAGCCACCCAGGCGCCCCACCTGGCTGTTTTCTTGCTGCAGTGGCAGACGAGTGGTTGCAGCAGAGATCCTGTAGCCTTCAAAGCTAGAAATATTTACTATGTGGCCCTTCACAGGAAAAGTTTGCTGAGCCCTGGGAAAACTGATTTGTATAATTATTTTGAATCTTCCTCCTTTTCTGATCTCTTAATTCCATCGTGTGTGTGTGTGTGTGTGTGTGTGTGTGTGTGTGTGTGTGACATAAATCTATAGTTTCCCTTTCCTTGATTATACATCTTACTTTGGATTTTTGTTTTATCGAATTGCTCAGACCTTCAGAACAGTATTTGAGATGGAGAGCAGAAATCCTGAACTGGAACCCCCACTTCCACTCTGTCCCCCTCTAATCCATTTTCCACTCAACAGCCAGAACAATCTTATCAAAATGTGAACATATCACCCTCGGTTTAAAATCCTTAAGTGCCTTTCCATTGCTCTGAGAACAAGACACGAATCCTCACCTTGGCCACCAAGAGCTGGTATGAGCTGAGTCTTGCTCCTTTGGCCTCATCCCTGAGTGCGCCCCCGGCCCCGGCCCTCTGTGTCCTGGCCTCTCTGACATGGTCTTAGGTCCTCTCATGGGTCGTATTCTCTCCTGCCGCAGTGCCTTTGCACACGCTGCTTCTACTTTGTATGGTCTTTCCCTGCCTCTTTTCTGGGTTAACTCCTTCCACTTATCCTTTGGGTTTTAGCATCACTTCCTCAGGGAAGCTTCATTGACAACACCCCCCCCCCCAGGTCAAATCCCGCTGTCTTCACTCAGGGCCACAGGCTTTTCTTGGTGGCACTTACCACAATTGCAGTTTTGCATTTCTTGATGTTAATTTTTGGTATCACATCTTTGTTTCACCACCAGATAATAAACTTCCTGAAGGCAGGACTTAATTTTGCTTTCCAGTGTATCCCCACTACCCAGCATGGGGCTAGGAATTTGCTTGGCAGCTACTCTATAAACATTTGTGGGCCAATTGAGATAATGTATGTAAAAGCAGCTTGCTTATCATAAACTACTGTACAAATGGAAGGAGTTATTACTATTAGCAGATGGGAAGGAGCAAAAGTAATTCTCTCTAAACAGGGAGGCTCTATAGACAGTTTTAGAACATAGGAAGGGAAATATTAGAAGATGTTTGAGGCAGCAGTCTTCCTGTGCTCTGCCAACAGCAGCATTAAGAAATTGAGAAAAATCTTGGGCGGCTGGGTGGCTCAGTTGGTTAAGCAACTGCCTTCGGCTCAGGTCATGATCCTGGAGTCCCTGGATCGAGTCCCGCATCGGGCTCCCTGCTCAGCGAGGAGCCTGCTTCTCCCTCTGACCCTCCCCCCTCTCATGTACTCTCTCTCATTCTCGCTCTCTCAAATAAATAAATAAATCTTTAAAAAAAAAAAAAAGAAATTGAGAAAAATCTTAGAAATCTGTACCAGAGGGTCTACTTCCAATTTACACTCACTGATGGAAACCATTAAAATTTCCATCCACCTGACATTTTGGTGCTCAGTTTAGAAGTACATTCACACATGTCCCTAGAGAAGGAAAGAACTTCTCCAGGGAATCCTAAGGGAGAGAGTTCCATTTAAAACATCTCTCTCTCTCTTTCTCTCAACCACACACACACACAGACACACACACGCAAATATTTATTCAACCCTGACATCTAATTTGACCTTTCTAAGCATTAATGTTGTAACCACAAACAAATGGTATGTTCCAGGCCAGCAGGGAAAAGTAAGCTTTTAGAAAGTCTGAAAAAACATCATTCAGAGGAAAAATAAGTTAGAAAGGGAATAAAGTGCACACTATAAATATGGAAGTGGAAAGAAAAGCATCTTAAGAAATGACCTTCTGTCTTCTGAGTACTGAGTGGTTTGATGTCATTAGCAAGATGATCCTATTGATTGTCTTTTATTCGGGTAGTAAACAAATGGAAATCTAAGCATTTTACCACTCACAATGCATTGTTTCCTGTAGTTATAAATATATTTTCTGCTTACTTAGCCTGAGCAGCCATTTGAGAGAAGGGGTCTTGGGCTATGCCCTTTAACCCTTGGGTGTCTGACTTGAAAGGTCCATTTTCTTTTTTTTTCTTAAAGATATTCATGTATTTATTTATTAGCGAGAGCACAGGGAGGGGTAGAGCGGAGGGAGAGAGACAAGCAGACTCCACGCTGATCTGTGGAGCCCAGTGTGGGGCTTGATCCCACGACCCTGAGATCATGACCTGAGCCGAAACCAAGAGACGGATGCCCAACACACTGAGCCACCTAAGCACCCTGAAAGGTCCATTTTCTTATGGCACTTCCCCTCTGGTGTGTAGAGGGGAGGGCTAGAACACCTCAGTAGCCCACTCAACGGGTCACAGTGACAAATGACTCCCCCAGGGAGATTATCACCAGCAAATGTTCAGAGATGGGCTGCAAACTCTGCCAAGAGTCTACCTTATGGCCTGCTGGTCCCTAGAAACATCTTGCATCACTTTATGAGTGGGGCCATTGACCTTGCAAAGTCTGCAGAGTCGGTTTGGTGGGCTTCAAAAGGAGTGAGTTAGAGGCAAAAAGGAGGCGGGCTGTGAATGAGAACTAGCCCAGGCCAGTGGCTTGTACTGATGTGTCCCAAATGGGTACTTTGTAGTACTTGTATTAGGAGAAGAAGAAAGCAAGAACCGTGGGGGGTGGGAAATAACGAAAAACAGGAAGGATAGAGAAGGGAGAGAAAGAATGAAGAGGAAGGAGAGGAAGAAAGACTAGGTATATAAATTGGCTTTTCCTGTGTAACAAAACACCCCCAGATTCAGTGGCTTAATAGAGCCACAGCCATTTCATTAATTCTCAGTTCTGGAGTCTGCACTTGGCCTAGGCTCAGCTAGATGGTCCTGCTGGTCTCAGTTGGGCCTCATTCATGCACCTGCAATCAGCTGCCAGTCAGCTCGCTGATGGTCCCTGGGGGTTGGCACAGTGGTGGTGACTGGGCATGTGCTTTCGCCATCTGGCAGGCTAGCTCAGGCTTGTGTATGTGCTTACATGGTGGTTCGAGGTTTTAAGAGCAGCAAGACAGCGCAAACTTCCATGCTCAAGCACTTTTCAAGCTTTTGCTTGTATCACATTGGCTAATGTCCCATTGGGCATAGCAAGTGGCAAGGCCAGCCCTTTCAGGGGGTGGAGACATAGACTCCACCTCTTGATAGGAAGACTTGTAAAGTCACCTTGCAAATGGACAAGCATACTGGGATAGCAAGGATGTATGGCTAGTTCTGCAATCTACCACCAAAGGGAAGGACTAGAAATTTCTTTTGTGGCCACAGTTGGCAGAGACACAACAGCGTAGGGATTGAGTGTGAGGCTCTCACAGTGAATTAAAAAATGGTATATATTTTTTAAAGATTTTATTTATTTGAGAGAGAGAGACGTGAGAGAGTACAGGAGAGTGGGAGAGGGAGAAGCGGGCTTCCTGCAGAGCAAGGAGCCCGATGTGGGGCTCGATCCCAAGATGCTGGAATCATGACCCAAGCCGAAGGCAGACGCTTAACCGACTGAGCCACTCAGGCGCCCCTAAAAAATGATATTAATATATCACCAGGTTCCTATCTTCCACACTTTATCTGTCAAGTATGGCTGGATAATAAGGTAACTTCTTACTCATTTCCAGTGGGAACAATGAAATCTTTATGGGCAAAAGTTTCTTTGTCTTTTACTCCCTGAAATTGGACTAAGGGACAGTTAAGTGTTTAGTGCATCTCATGTGGCAAATATATTTGGAAACAGAAAGATTTTAACGCACCATACTTTATTTCTAGCCCCAATATGGTATCAAGTGTAAAACAACAAAGGAGAAATTGATGTGGTGGTTTTCTTAGTTGCTTGGTGGAACCCATCCTACCAGCACAATTATTTGGTTTTTATCTTCATTTATGTATGTTTTCATTGTATTTTATTTCATTATTGAAAATGCAATATCAAAACATAGTTTAAGTAAAGAAAAATGCCCAGCATTTGTTACTACCCAGTGGGAAGAGAAGTTAAGAGAAAGTATCAGGTATGACAATTTGGATTGATTTAAGGTTGTGATAGTTACCTAAATTCAGTTTTCCTGGTGAAATGTTTTCAAAGAAATGGAAGATGGTTTACCTCAGGTTAACTTTGTATAAATATAGCTTACTGTAAGCCTTGCATTAAAAGTGTTCTTCTTGTGAAACCGTAAACTACTGCCCTGTGAAAGAATTAGTTGCTATATCCTTGCATACGCATTTACTTTTCAGGTGGTAATTATTTGTACGCTAAAGCAAGTCATGCCCTGTTTTGAAACACCTTTATTCCACCATGTCCAGTGGCCGGCTGTGGGCGCCTCCCTCAGAGGGTTGGGTCTGGTTATCAGGGAGTCATTCCAAGGTGGGTCTCTCATCATGTGGTCTTCCATACTGCTTCTGCAGCTCTGGACAGAGGTGACCATCTACATTCTAGGCCCTGGAATACTTTGGCAAGTGTCAAGCTAGGTAAGGGGAGGGGAGGAAAAGAGGGAAAACCGTAGGAGGAAGGAGAGAGAAAGAGTACGGGTATACTTCAGAGATACTGTGGGTTGGGTTCCAGGCCCCCACAACAAAGCAAGTCAAATGAAGTTTTTGGTTTCCCAGCACGTACGTAAGCTATCTTTATACTACCGTGTAGCCTATTAAGTATACAATAGCATTATGTCTTAAAAAACATTGTACATACTTAATTCAAAAATACTTTATGGCTAAAAAATGCTAACCATCATGTGAGCTTTCAGCAACTTGTAATCACTGATCACTATAACAAATACAATAATAATGAACAAGTTTGACATATTGTGAGAATTACCAAAATGGGACATAGAGACACAAAGTGAGTAGATGCTGTTGGAAAAATGGCGCCGATAGACCCGCTCGATGCAGGGTGGCCACAACCCTTCTATTTGTTAAACAACAAAAACCCAAAAACCCCCACAAAAACAAAAACAAAAAACTCCCCCCAAGCCCCATAGTATCTCTGAGGTGCAGTAAAGGGAGGTGCAATAACACTGAGTTATACCCGTAGAAGGGAAAGAACAGAAGAGAACAATGGGGAGAGGGGAGGAGAGAAAAGAAAGCTCTGAGTGCTGCAGAAAAAAATAGCCTGGTGCTAACGGTTGCAAGAGACCCACCAGCTACTTTTCCTGGCCTGGTTTATTCCATCTCGGCACGAAGCCTCACCACAGGGACTATGAGGTCATCTTTTTAGATGTTTCAGAAAGCAATTCCAAAAGCGTTCTCATAGTCACTTCTACAGTAGAACAATGATCACTACCAGGACATTCTTCCTCCTGATTAACTTACTTCTGGGGCTATGGTTTAAGCCAGCTTTTCGACATCCTCTCTGCCTGTGGTAGAGCTGGAGAACACCTAGCCGCCATTTTCTTTCTGTGAGAGCTTTGTGTACTTAGCAGCTATCTTCATAATCCACCACAACTTCCATGTGGACGTGCAGTTTGACTTTTTTTCCCCCAGCCTGTTCAGATTATATTTTTAATATGTTCAGTTGCTTTTCTGCTCCATCTCTCCAGGGTCCCTCCTGGCCATCCTCTGCTTCGCTCTTCATGCTTCAGCAACATCCAGCTGATTCTCAATCCTGCCCACTCCATGCCAGTCGTTGGCTCTGTGTCTTGGTTTAGGCTATTTCTTCTCTGGAAAGCTCTTTCCCATTTCTTCGCATAAAGGGCTTTGTGCATCCTTTGGGATGCAGCATGACTGTTACCTCCTTGAGGAAATGCTCCTAGATCCATTTCCCTGCACGGTTTACTGTCCTTCCTCAGAGCTCCTGCTGTGCCTGTGACAGAGCCCACAGCTGGTTCATATGGCACTTCCAGAAAACTTGACATTCTGGATTCAGGCTCTGTTGATTCTCTTGACCAGGCATCCTTGTGCAAGGTGCAACCTGCGCAACCATATGGAGAGGCCCTGTTATTGGCATGTAGTAGGCGTTCGGTAAATGTTTGCTGAATGAAATATCTTTAGAGCTTTCCAAAGCTTTGTCACAATTGAACTCTTCTTGAATGGTGGCATCTAGAACTGAACACACCAGTCTGTGTAGGTAAAGATCTTACTAGGTTGGGTCTGACCAGCAATGGGGCCACCAGAAAGTTCTAGAATCACTCTTTTTTTTTTTTTTAAGATTTTATTTAATTATTTGACAGAGAAAGAGAGACAGCGAGAGAGGGAACACAAGCAGGGGGAGAGAGAGAGGGAGAAGCAGGCCTCCCGCCGAGCAGGGAGCCCGATGCGGGGCTCGATCCCAGGACCCTGGGATCGTGACCTGAGCCGAAGGCAGACACTTAATGACTGAGGCACCCAGGCGCCCCGAGTTCTAGAATCACTCTTGTTCATTCCTTGATGGTAATACGTACTACTCTATAGTCAAGAACCTGCATATCCCTGACCTTCTCCTGTATATGCCCGCAAACCTAACTTTCACCATCATCTCTATCTGTGCAATTTGCTTTTTCTCCTAGTGTGGAGAAGCTTCTCTTTGCTTATTTCTGCCCTTGTTCCCAAATTATCACAACCTCTTTGTTCTCTGGTTGTTTCTTCCATGGTGGTGTCAACACCAGAAACTGTCAGCCACTCTGCCCCTCGATCTGGGCCACTAGTTAATCGTTAGGTTTCATATTAAGTGCTGAGTCTTTCAGGATGCTGTATGTCACCAGCGGGTTTTTTTTGTTTTTGTTTTTTTAGTTTTTTTTATTGATCCTTGGACCAGCATCGTATTACCCCAGAGGGCCACGGTACAACCGTCTGGGGCTGGCTGACTGTTACCTGTGTACTTGGCCTGTTTTGCTGATTATCCCCAGGATGCTTGGGCCCTGTGGCTGGCCCCCGGGGCCTCTGATCAGGCTCCGAGCACAGGAGTCCTGATTCTTGGATGTGGCTTGCTTCTCTGAGAGTTTACTCAGCGCTGGAGCAGGGCTTGAACTGCATACAGAGATCATTTCCTTCCCACCCAAGCCACTTGTACAGTCTGCTTGCCCTCCCCCCTCCCCCCCCTCCCGCTCACTCTGGTATTACCCTGGCTTTTAGCCAGTTTGATAAATAGAGGAAGTTGGATGCATTTCCAGCCTCCCTGATGTCATGGTTTGGGGCAGTCTGCAACTGGGGGAGGTTTCAGTTAATCCTAGCAATTGGTGAATTTGCTGTTCTCCTCTGAGCAGTTTCTCTGTTTTGTGCCATGTGTCCTTTTGTGACTTGCCCTTTCCTTTCAATGATGTAAGAAGCCCAAACATTGGCAATCACTAATGTTTTGTTCCTGGAGGCTGGTGCTGATTGGGTCCTGATTCCTGTTTAGTTTCTATAGGAAATAAAGGATGGTGGGTGTGTGGTGACAGTGGCCAGGAGGGACCCCAGGGGCTGAAGGATGTGGAGCTCTTTCGTTAAGTTTAGGCCTCTTTGTCCATCAGGCATTGCACATCATTGCTTTTGACATTCTTTTCCACAACTTGCTCAAGTGAGTTTCTGCTCCCTGGCTGGGAAGCTGATTTCTTGGCTCCGCAACCAGAAGGCTTTGTGCTTTCATTGGGGCCTTTCTAATTGGATTAGGGCTGGGCCAGGGGAGATGGCCTCCAGCTGAGCGAGTGATGGCATTACCTCCTAGTTAGCCTCCCTCCGAGCTTACTTGGGAGCTCTTTCTGGAGAACCTGGATGGCTTGGTCCTCTGTCTCTTCTGCTTTTCTTTGCTAGAAGAAATATATTTAATTGCATAAGTAATACACAGATATGTGTCTTGTGTTCTCTTGGGCTTCATCTTTCCCCCCCGTCACACTGCTTTCTGTGGAGGCTTGGTAGGTTTCCTTCCAGGCTTTTTCGTGTGCATTCTTACTTGTCACTACATAAATAAGCATGCATATGTATAGCTTTGCTTGTTTCTTAACGGATCCTAGTATATGTATTATTAACAAACTTGATTTTTTCTTTTGGTTTACATGTATTCACAACAATCTCTATATGTCAACATGTAGATCAACTTCATCTTCTTAAGCATCGCATAATATTCCATAATATGGATGGACCATCATTTATTTAACTATTCATCTACTGATGGAGAGAGACTTAGGCTTTTTTCCCCAGTCACATGAAGCTGCAATGACAGCTGTTTTGTGTGTGTCAGTATTTCTGTAGGGACAACCTCTGGAATGAGAATTTCTGGATCAAAAGGTATGCACACTTAACATTGCAAAGCCTAGCTACACTATTCTCTCTTAGTTGAGGTTTCCTTTCTTTTCTTTTTTTTTAAGATTTTATTTATTTATTTGACAGAGCACGTGCGAGAGCACAAGCAGGGGGAGCAGCAGAGGGAGAGGGAGAAGCAGGCTCCCCACTGTGTAAGGAGCCTGATGCTGGTCTCGATCCCAGGACCCTGGGATCATGACCTGAGCTGAAGGCAGACGCTTAACCAACTGAGCCACCCAGGTGCCCTAAAGTTGACACCAACAGTGTATGTGAGTGTTCATTTCCCCACATGCTCTACAGCTTTGGATATTTTTAGCATTTTACATTTCTTCATCCAGTGGGCAAAACAAACTTTACTGTTGTTCGACTTCTTTTTCTACCTGAAAGTACTCCAAAGGAGCAAAGAGAGCCTCGTGTTGTTTATTAATAAACTTGGGGACCATGAACCATGAAGTGTGTTTCATTGTGGCTGTCAGTAATGTTTTGAAGAGGCAATGTGCTTGAGGTGTGAAATATCATCAAAAATCCCTAGGTAGAAAATCTTTGTTTGCACAAATGTGAAGTGAAATTATTTCCATACTCAAGTCGCAGTCAATTTGTTTCTTTGATTATTTGAATGCTTTTCAGTTGTTAATCCTACATTCATTCCACATTGAGCACTGGGCCATGTGTTTGTAATTTGTTCATTCTAGGACAGGATGACATGCTTGGCCTTCATTTTTGTCTTCTTTAAACATTGCTTAATGAAGTTTTTCTGACATATCAAGCTTTATTAAGAACCTTTTTTTTTAGGGCGCCTGGGTGGCTCAGTTGGTTAAGCGACTGCCTTCGGCTCAGGTCATGATCCTGGAGTCCCGGGATAGAGTCCCGCATCGGGCTCCCTGCTCGGCAGGGAGTCTGCTTCTCCCTCTCCCGCTCCCCCATCTTGTGCTCTTTCTCTCTCTCACTCTCTCTCTCAAATAAATAAATAAAATCTTAAAAAAAAAAAAAAGGACCTTTTTTTTAAAAAGATTTTATTTTTAAATCATCTCTACACCCCGTCTGGGGCTTGAACTCACAACCCCAAGATCAAGCGTCACATGTTCCACCAACTGAGCCAGCCAGATGCCCCAAGAACTACTTTTTTTTTTTTGGTAAAGAACATATCAGGGGCACCTGGGTGGCTCAGTTGGTTAAGCGTCTGCCTTCGGCTCAGGTCATGGTCCCAGGGTCCTGGGATCGAGCCCTGTGTCCGGGCTTCCCGCTCAGCCGAGAGTTTCCTCCTGCCTCTCCCTCTGCCTCCCGCCTCATGTTCTCTCTCTCGTGCTCTCTCTATCTCAAATAAATCTTAAAAAAAAAAAAGGACATATCATGATCAATAGAAACTCACCCTGACTCCTTATTTCTTCTTTGTTTTGTTTTTTTTTTTAAAGATTTTATTTATTCATTTGAGACACAGAGATACAGAGAGAGAGAGCATGAGCAGGGGAGAGGCAGAGGGAGAGGGAGAAGCAGGCTTCCCGCTGAGCAGGGAGCTCGATGTGGGACTCGATCCCAGGACCCCAGGATCATGACCTGAGCTGAAGGCAGATGCTTAACCATCTGAGCCACCCAGGAGCCCCTTTATTTCTTCTTTGAATTCATATCTTGGATTCTTCCTTGAGCATTGAACTTCTGTCTGTTGACTGAAACCAGAAGTAGGTCATTTGGTTCCAAGATTACCTATAGATTGTTTCCTCTCGTAACTCTTGATTTGAAAATCATTATGCCTGTATTTCACATGAAGGGATACCATTGTGTGACGGGACTGTCCTCTTCGAGTTAATAGTTATACCAGTGTTTTGGTTTCGAAGTGGGCATAGTGGAATATTGTGAAAGATATAAGTCGGGTTGTCACCAATGCGCTCTGCCTTGGGTGGGCATACTCTTCCCTTCACTGGTATGCATCCGCCTTGTCCCTCACTCTTGTCCTTGCCAGTACCCCCACAACCCCTTTCAACTCTAAGCCAAACTTAACACTCAATAGAGTTCTTTATTTGGCCCCTCTGTGGAGAAAGAATTCTGCCTCTGGTTTTAGGTGCACAAGAGACATAAATGACCCAATTGTTGCTATCAAGGAGTTTAGGTTCTAGGGAAGTTAAGTCACAAAACCATGTAGAAGTAACTAACAAAGCATGGTCTCTACAAGATACTACCTCCCCCCCAGATCCGATCACTGCATTGTCCAGTGCCCCTGCCATGCTGTTAATGAAGCCTGAGACTGAGCAGTAATACACGCTACTAAAACACTAACACGGCCAGCCCCAACACCAGCTTCAGGCTGGTCTTGCAGTTGAAAATGAGTTCTTTGGGAGCAGGATTTGCTTCCTCCATTTCTTTTGTTATCTCTGCTTCCAAGTTCAAGCCCTTGTATACAGCAGGGGGTCTGCGGGCCACAGCCAACGGGCTGACGGTAGCTTGAAGCATTATAGTGCCAAGAGGGCCCACTTCACATTGATCTAATTTTCTTTTTCTCATTTTCAGATTTGTGCAGAGTCTCTCCATCTTTTCTTTTGAATTTCCTGCTGCCAGGTGAGTGAGGCTTTTTTTACATGATAATGGTGTAGAAATAACATGTTTGGTTGGTTGGGTTTTTTTTTTCTCTCAAATGACCTCCCTTCATTTCAAATCCCTATCCCTTAACTACTGTATTCTTTTTTGTTTGGTTTTGTCTTTAACTCCTCACTCCTACTTGGAGCCTTCTTCTTCAGACATTTTCTTTTCTTTGCGTATTCTATTGTGGATCCATTTCTTCTTGCTAATCCAGTTGTTTTTTAAGAACTTTCAGAAGTGGGTACAGATTTTGAAGTCACTTGGTGCAGTGAAATCTGGGGAAGGAAAACGATTGTTTCCAGAGAACTCTTTGGGATTTGGTTTCACTCTTCCTCTTTCCTTCTTTCTCCCTGGACTGGCTTCCCTGTCTCCAACAGCTCTTCTCATGCTTTGAAATGGACTATTGAATGTTCTCTCTCTCTTTTTTAAAATACATTTGTTTTTTGTTTTTTTTTAAGATTTTATTTATTCATTTGAGAGAGAGAGAGAGAGAGAGAGAGCACAAGCAGGGAGAGCGGCAGGCAGAGGAAGAGGAAGAAGCAGGCTCCCCACTGAGCAGGGAGCCCGATGCAGGGCTTGATCCCAG
This sequence comes from Neomonachus schauinslandi, assembly GCF_002201575.2. Taxonomy (NCBI): domain Eukaryota; kingdom Metazoa; phylum Chordata; class Mammalia; order Carnivora; family Phocidae; genus Neomonachus; species Neomonachus schauinslandi. Next base: position 111,485,932 of record NC_058419.1, read on the forward strand.
GACTCTGAGATCATGACCTGAGCTGAAGGCAGTCACTTAACCAACTGAGCCACCCAGGTGTCCTTGAACATTCTCTTTTTTACTTAAAGTGCTGTGCCCATGCAGCTTCCGAAGGCTCCTCCCAACCATATTTCAGCTCCCAGCTCTCTTCTACACAGAAATTTTTAAACCACTACTGACTTACACTTCCTGTTTCCTTTGAGACTCCTAAATATTGGTTATTTCTGGGACTTCACTGGTATAAACAATAGAAATCTTATGACCAATGCAAGTATTAATTGCAATTAATAAAAATTATAATGATCCTGTTATAATTGAAATGATAAATAACAACATAGTTATTATGTTAAATGCTGATACGTTATTATTATAGATAAGGTTAAAATATCTGAGCAGAGTCACCCAGCTAGTAAATGGCCAAGCTGGGCCTTGAAGCAGGAGTTGGCATGGTGTGATGACAAAGGCCAGGAAGGGCACAGAATATTGGTGGGTGGTTTGCTTTTCTTAGTACCTCACTTCTAATCAAATAAGATCTTCTGATGATACAAACCATGTACTTCTGCCCCATCCCTGTCCCTATCCCCCAGTGTAGATCACCATCTTGAGGGTACTTTTAAGGAGAGTCTCCTATTTTTCTCCTCTGCATATTGACGGAATTACCCTGCGGCAACAGATTCCAGACCAAATTAATTAAAAGTCTTTTCCGAGTGCCTGCTGTGGGTGGAGTTGCATGCTGCTGGGCTTGGGGTGAAGTGGAGACGGAGTCTGTACAGGCAAGGATACTGTGTTCCGGTGCCTTGGTGTTCTTTTTGGGCTAAGTTGAGTCTCATGGACCATGATGAGAACGTTAAAAAAAAAAAAAAAGTCACTATTTCTTTGGCTACACCAATGACCAATGAATCTAAGTACATAGTAGCTGTAAGTTCTCGAGGGCAGGAAAGATATCTGTCTTGTTTGTTGTAGTATCATAAGTCCCAAGCGTAGTACCTTGCATGTAATAGAACCTCAACACAGTTTTATAAACCAGATGGATGAATGTGGGAAATAATTCCCAAATCTATTTACATTTAGCACCAGAGTATACTGTAAACTTGTCTTATAATTCTGCTTGTAATAATAGCTAACACTTTTTGACTATACTAAGTCTTCATTATGGTACTTAATTTCATTTCTACAGAACCCTATGAGGTAGATTTTATCATGACCTCCAATTTTTAGATGAAGAATTGAGGTCCAGAGAGCTTAAGGAACAGGTGAAGGTTACCCTGTAAGTGGTGGAGCCCTGGGTTCGAAGGCAGGCCGTTGGCTCTACCAGGCATGCGCTTGTTCAACATACTGAACCATGCACTGGGAAAGGAGCCTGAAGAATGAGGGGAGAGACGAAGTGGGCTTTCGCTTTGCCTTGGGTCTTCACACATCGGGTAATGAAGAGGCTGAAAGAGGCTGGGCGATTGCAGGTAGGACAGTGGAGGAGTTTGGACATGAGTGAGGGAGTTGGAAAATATCGGACCTTTCACAGAGTTTTGTATTTGTTTACTTTAAGTGCACAATTTATTTCTAATCTTGCACATCTGATAATGATTCACTTGTTTTATTGAATAAAGCTTCCCTCCACCCCCCGCCCCCCCGCCGCATTAGAAAGCACTTAATGCTTATTAAGGAAATCATTTTGCACTGCAAAGACCAAACAAATCATGTCCTTCCATTTGCTTCTAGAGACATGAAAGCTTCATATTACCATCATGCTGGATGGTTCCCCATTGACCTGACTTTGTGCAATGACAAATGATACACAAAGCTGCCATTTTGGAGTTCATATGCAGCACTTACCACTTAACCCAGTTTCTGTTGTCGTTAGGACATGGGCTTTTTTGGGCATATGAGACGTCATTTCTCTTACTACAGCGTTGCTGGCTTTAGTTCTTGGTGACTTCATCTTCAAAAAATTTTGTTGCTGAAGTTCGGAATGGTTCCTTTTGTCCTATATTTATTCAGATTACCCTAGTTTACCCTAGCTTACAAGATTTGAAATTGCTGTTAGACATTTCTGTGAGCATTCCAGAGACTTCTGTAAATAGTCTTATTTGATTTATAAAATGGGTAAAAATGTGAGGACTTTCCTTGTCAGGTTTTGGCACCACGGTTATCCTAGCCTGGTAAAAATGAGTTAGGCTGTGCTCTCTTTCTCTATTCTTGGAGTTTTTGTGAGATTGGAATTCTTGTTTTTTAAATATTTGATAGAATCACCAGTGAAAATATCAGGGACTGGACTTTTCTTTGTCTTTCGGAAAATTTTTGAGACTTCTAATGATTAGACATCTACTCATGTTTATGATTTCTTCTTGATTCCTTTTTGGTTAAGTTTTATGTTTTGCATAGGGATTTGCCCATTTCTATCTAGATTTTCAAAATTATTGAATAATGTTATCCCTAAGATCCTTATATCTTGTATGCTTATAGCATTTTCAATTATATTGCTTTTTAAATTCTTTCCACTGATTATTTGCTGGTGCTCACTCTCTTTTCCTCCCCTTTCTCCCCCTCCTCCCCTCCTCTTAATTTTGCCAGAATTGTCTCTCCAAAGAACAACCTTGGCTGTGTTAATAACTTTTATTTTATGTCTTTTTTATATATCATTATTTAATGCTTTTTATTATTTCCTTTTTATTTTTTTAAAGATTTTATTTATCTTGAGAGAGAGAGAATGAATGGGAGTGGGGTGGGGTGGGTAGGAGCAGAGACAGAGGGAGAGAATCTCAAACACACTCCCTGCTAAGCGTGGAGCCCGATGTGGGGCGCCATTGTATGACCCTGAGATCATGACCAGAACTGAAATCAAGGGTCTGATGCTTAACCGACGGAGCCACCCAGGCACTCCTAAAAGATTTTCTTTTTAAATAATCTCTGCACCCAATGTTGGGGCTGGAACCTACAACTCCAGGATCAAGAGTTGCATGTTCTACTGGCTGAACCAGCAGGCGCCCCTCTAATATGTACATTTAAAATGTAAATTTCACTCTAAAGATCTTTAGTTCTATCCTACATGCTTTGAAATACAGTCTTTTTTATTATTGATCAAGTCAAACATTTTCTAATATATGTAATGACTTCTTCTTTGACCTGTAAGTTTGTTAAATAACAATTTACCTTTTTATTATGGTTTAATTGTCTTGCAGTCAGAGAAAATGCTCCTTTTTCCTTCTCCAGTTCTGTAAAACATTTTTGAGACTTCTTGTATGGCTTAGTTTTCATAACTACTCCCAAGTGGAGTGGAGGGTTTATAGATGGTCTTTAAGTCAGGTTGGTTAAATGTGTCATTCAAATATTCTATATTCTTAGTGACTTTCTTATTTGAATTTTACCAATTGATGATAGAGACGTTAATTTGTCATCTTCTTATTGAATCTAACCTTTTATGAATGAACCATTTTATTTACAGGTAATGCTTTTTGCTTTACAGTATAATTTGTCTGATATTAGTATAAACATATTTTCTTTTGATTAATATTGGCATTACATATCTTCCCATCCTTTTATTTTCAAACTTGTTGTATCATTATGTTCTAGTTGTGTCCTTATAAATACCATATTTGAATTTTGGTGTTTTTTTTTTCAGTCTGATGATCACTGCTTTTTCATTGAATCATTTAGTCCATTTATATTTAATGAATCATTGATTCACGTGCGTGTTTACATTTACCATGTTCTATTTTTCCTAATCATTTTTCTTTCTTTTGCTCCCTTTTGGAGCTTTCTTTCAAATTATCTGAATATTCTAAACATCCCCCCACCCACTTGTTAGGACGTTATATACCGCACTTCTATTTTTTAACAGCTAGTATAAAAATCACAATGTCTACCCAACTTTTCAATGTCTAAAGATAATCCATACCTTAGCCTCATTTAATATAATATAAGGACCTTGGAAGACTTTAATTTCTTAATTTCATTTTTTTCATCTCCTAATTGAGATATATATGATCTATATTATATAATGTATATGTAAATAATATAGTTGTCATTTTTATGCTATCATGTTTGACTTATCCCTGCAAGATATTATTGTTAATGTTTTTTATAGTCAACATTCATTTGTTACGCTAAGCGAATTAAGTCAATCAGGGAAAGATAATTATATTATCTCACTCATGTGGAATTTAAGAAACAAAACAGAGGATCATAAGGGAAGAGAGGAAAAAATGAAACAAGACGAAATCAGAGAGGGAGACACACCATGAGAGACTCTTAATCATAGGAAACAAACTGAGGGTTGCTGGAGGGGAGGGGGGTGGGGGGATGGGGTCACTGGGTGATGGGCATTAAGGAGGGCACTGGGTGTTATATGCAACTGATGAATAACTGAACTCTACATCTGCAACTAATGATATACTATATGTTAATTAATTGCATTTAAATAAAATGAGATAATTTTTAAAAAAAAACATTCTTTTGGATTTACCAGTATGTAGTACCACCCTTAGCTCTAGGCAGCTGGGGCCTCTGGCCTGTGTCTCATGCTTTAGAGGTCCCCTGTCTGACCCTTCCCTAGTCATACCCCTCTCTAAGGGTGAGAAGTTTGTGACACAAAGAAATGATGCCCACCTGGAACCTGCTTCACTCCGCCCCCAACCCTTGCTCCTAGATCTTGCTAGGGGACCCTGGGACCCTGGAATTCCCTATCCAGTCATTGTGTGCCTATTTCCAGGACCTGAGCAGGCCTCTCCCCACAGGCAAGTCATGCTGCAGGGGTCCATACCTTTAGACCTAAGGGATGACCAAGGGGTAGCTGCTTGCAGGGAGAGAGGGGGGTTTAGATGTACAGGCTGGGCTGTCCACATACATGTGCACAAAACCTCTTGTGTTTTGAGATGGAGCCTCAGTGGAAGAGTAAGGGCAAATTGTACCTCCTTTAATTTATTTTTTTAATTTTATTTTTTTTTTAAAGACTTTATTTATTTATTCATGAGAGACAGAGAGAGAGAGAGAGAGAGAGGCAGAGGGAGAAGCAGGCTCCCAAGGAGCAGAGAGCCCAATGCGGGACTCGATCCCAGGACCCTGGGATCATGACCTGAGCCAAAGGCAGACGCTTAACCATCTGAGCCACCCAGGCGCCCTAATTTATTTTTTTTATTTAAAAACATTTTTTTTAAGTAAGCTCTATGCCCAAAATGGGGCTTGAACTTACAAACCCAAGATCAAGAGTCACATGCCCTACACACTGAGCCAGCCAGGCACCCCTGGACCTCCTTTTAAACTCTTAACCTGTGTATCGCAAATGTTAGGAATGGGCTTGGTCACACGTAACCACTTTCTTTGTTCTTCATTCCTTGTTGCATCTCAGATCTTACATCTTTTGCCTGAGTATATCTTTCAGGATTTGCTTCAGGGAGGATTTGCAGGTAGTGAACAATATCACAGTTTTTTTTGTCTGTCTTTTTTTGTCTGTCTATCCACTGTTGCTTCTGAGAAGATAGCTGTCAGTCTATCACATGCTCCTTTGAAGGTAAACTGTCTGGTTTTCTCTGGCTACTTATAAGTTTTTCTCTTTATCTTTGGTTTTCTTCAATTTCACTATTTTGTGTCTAGGTGTAGATTTCCTTTTATTTATTGTACAGATTCTTTAGGCTTCTTGAATCTGTGGATAGATGGTTTTCACCAATTTGGGGTCATTCGGTCATTATCATTTCAAACCTTGACTCTTTTTTCCTTTTTGAAAAAATTTTTAAAGATTTTATTTATTTATTTGTCAGAGGGAGCGCAAGCAGGGGGAGCGGCAGGCAGAGGGAGAAGCAGGCTCCTGGCTGAGCAGGGAGACCGATGCAGGACTCAATCCCAGGACCCTTTGACATTTTTAAAGAGTACAGGCCAGATATTTTTTTTCTAAGATTTTATTTATTTGATAGAGAGATAGAGAGCACAAGTAGGCAGAGAGGCAAGCAGAGGGAGAGGGAGAAGCAGGCTTCCCGCCGAGCAGGGAGCCCGATGCGGGGCTCGATCCCAGGACCCTGGGATCATGACCTGAGCCGAAGGCAGATGCTTAACCGACTGAGCCACCCAGGTGCCCCTCCTTTTTGAATTTGAAATATATGTTAGACCTTGTATTTTTTTTTCTCCATGTCTCTGAACTTTTCTTTTGTATTTCATATCTGGAGCTCAGGTTTACTTCATTAGGCCCATAACCTCAGGCGTAAGTGGCTCCTTTGTTTATATTACCTCCCTGAGTTCCTGCTTTCACTTCACCTTTGGTGTGGTGATTCTTTTCTATCTTGTCAGCTTTTTGATATATTTAAGAAAATGCTCTTAATATGTCATTTGTAATTTTTGATTGTCTTCAGCAGAAGGTTTGGTCTAAATAACAGAACCCAACATATTCTTGGAACACTGAAGAAATTTTTTTTCCTGAGGTATTTGCTATATCAGGGTCTTTTAGTAGAGTTCAAATAAAATTTAACTATGCTTTTACTAACAGTTTCTGGATTCCTTTTTTAGAGTAAACATGACCAGAGACTCAAGGAGGGGAAAAAAAAAGCAACCCTGAGATTCTCTGACTTCTTTGACACTTGAATGATCCAAGTCAATTGCTTTATTTGCACTGAGAACCTCTTCAGCACCTCCCTTTTAAATTTCCCCTTGTGCAAGTCTGGTTAACCAACACTTATGACTCAATGTAAATATCTCAAAGGCATAAAGTTTTCTAGGAGACTTAGGGAACAATTACCACACCTCTTGTTACTTCGGTCAAAAATATTGATCATTGCATATATCACAGCCGCCATGGTATAATCGAAATATGCCTGTTAATCAGAGGTAATAGAGAATAACCCTTACCCAGACCTGCCCTAAAGTGGTATCAAGCTATTGCCCCCCCACTTTTAAGTCTTATTCTTTAATTATTCTATATTTAGATAAAGATAAATTTATCATTTATTGCTATTCAAGGTTGCACTGATGACATATGTGTCCTTAAAAATATGATAAGTGATAGTATATTTAAAGAAATTGAAGAGATCTAGAACAATTTCTTGGAGGGTTACAGACAGGGCCATGGCCTACAGTCGTGTTGCCATTTACATCAGAGTCCACAACCATAAAAGGGGGCCCAGGACCGTGATGAAGCTTGGAAAATCTTCTATGAGTGATTGTCTAGAGTCAAGGTCTAGGTTTTAACTGTTTAAATGCTAGCAGATAGTTTTCTTTGTAATTGATGTGATCTTACCAGCCATCCTCAGCACCTCGAAAATTTGCTAAGAATCAGTGGCTGTTTAAATCTTTCTTGATGACCTGGAGAGCATTGAGCTAACCCAAGTTACCCTGGAAGATGAAGAAAAGTTCCAGCTCAAAAAGATAGAAATGACTTTCATGTATAATGAATAAGGCTTTCAACAAAATCCACAGATTTCCCTCTTTGATCAGTGATCCTAGGACTTTATGGCTTAGCAGGATGTCCTCCAGCTTATACAGAAGGCACTAAGGGCTGCATTATTTTAAATACCATAAAATTTCTCCTATTAGGAAATGTATATTCAGTCTTGAGGAAAGATATTTCAGGCTTGATAACCGAAAGCAGTCTTTTCAGTGGTAGCTGGTCTGTAGTAAGTCCTTCTTGATCCATACTCTCTTTCCAAGATGATTGCTGGCGTCACCCTTCATTCTGACCTTTCCTGCTCTCATTTGGGAGTTGAGTACAAGCTCTCTTCAGTGAAAAGGCATGGTTTATTTTGATCAGAGGCCCACGTTATGGCACATAATAACCAGTCACTGTGTACTGTGACTGATTTAACTTTGACCATATCTTATACCACTCAGGAGGTCCTGCCCTAGGATTTGGCAAAGCTCAAGAATGAGTTTGCAGAAATTTTGAAATTATATAATAGCATCCTGCATTTGTTGATTCATTTCACCTGATAGACTCAGACGTTTACTTCCAAGGAGGCACATTCTCAGGAGGCCGGCACTGTGGCCTGGTAGAAAGAGTAGGAGTCCCACCAAACAGCCAAATGACCTTGACCCATCTCCTAGAACATGTGGGACCTCTTCCTTCATGTGTAGAATGGGGGTTTGAGGCTAGGTGAATTCCGAGTTCCTTTCCAAAAATAAACTGCTCTGATGATACTCTTTCCAGAACTAAAATTAGGTACTTGCACAGTCAATCTTCTAAGTCAGTTCTACAAATTCCAGGTAGAGTTGAGTCAAGGCATTTGTATAGGAGAGTTTTTGGGGTTTTTTTTGTTTGTTTGCTTGTTTTGGTAGAGGTTTGTTTCACTAAATACAGACTTTTTAAAAAAATAACAGTGCTTTTGGAGGGGAACTGAGTTCCGAAATAAAAAATAGATTGGTTTTTAAACTTTCAAATGAAACTTTTTGTGACATACGCCTAAGTGTACAATTCGATGAGTTTCAGGAACTGAACACACCCATGTAACCTGCACACAGAATGTTACCTGTACCTCAGAAACCCCTTTGTGCCCACGTCTAATTATTATACCCGCACCCCCTATCCAAGGATAACCACTCTCCCTACTCCTTGCTCCATCGATTGGTTTTGCCTGCTTTTGTACCTCCCATGAATGGAATTCTGTACACTATGCATTCTTTCACGTCTGGCTCCTTTATCTCACTTTATGTCTCTGAGATTCATCAATATTGTTGTGTGTAGCTGTAGCAGACGCTTACATTTTCCTCCAGAGAGACATTGCTACATCTTTGCATTCTGGTTCGAGGGACTCATTTGGGAGGGTCAATAATATGCCATTATGAACAGAGAGAGGATAAAAGTGTTGAAGAGGAGAGCCAAACCAGAGGCATTTGACAACTTATTAACATAGTGTATTATTATTATTTTTTTAAAGAATAAATTTTTTTTGAAGATTTTATTTATTTGACACAGAGAGAGAGACAGCGAGGGAGGGAACACAAGCAGGGGGAATGGGAGAGGAAGAAACAGGCTTCCCACTGGGCAGGGAGTCCGATGCTGGGCTAGATCCCAGGACCCCAGGATCATGACCTGAGCTGAAGGCAGACGCCTAACGACTGAGCCATCCAGGCGCCCCAACATAGTGTATTATTAATATGTGATACAGCTTATTGATTTAAAAAATGTAAGCCCTCTTTGGAAGGAGAAGGACTCACCTCCTGTCTCAGACATTATCATGCCACGTCCAAGGAAAGAATTCCCTCACTGGTACTGGTGATGGCTATTAAGTTACAGGATCCTTAAAGATTGCCAGCTTTTCCTTGGGGCTGAGAAATTATGTTTTACCCCCATCTTTCCGTGCCCTCGTCCCTGTAATCCCTGCACTGTTTTACCCTGCACATGCCGGGTGCAAAATAGGTATCTGTCGACCTATGACAACGAGTGAAAAGTACAGCTAGCGTTTATAGTGGCTTCCCAGGGCTTACTCACCACAGCAACGCTGTCGGGTTGGAATCCTGGCCATTGGAAAGAACTTGTCCAAAGTCATTCAGACACTGCATGGCAGAGCCAGAACCTTGCGACTCCTGCTCTTCAGTCTTCGCCACCGGGCATGCGCACTCTATTGTTCTGAGGCTGGCAGAAGCTGCGGTGGTGGCTGGGGTCGTGGGTGCTCCGTGGTCAGGACTTCTGGCAGCCGAGAGCATACAGCCTGGTCTGCCCTGGCCGCTCGCCCTGGGGCTGTGTAGGGGGAGCCTGCTCAGTGGGCTCTCACTTCCCCATTCTTGTGCCTGAGCCCGTGGGCAGATTGTGACTTCCTGGCTGGCTTCTTCCTCCCTCGGCATCCCGTGCCAGCCGCCGCTGCTGGTGCTGACTGCCTGGCATGGGGTTCTGTTGGCCAACTCCTCCACCGTTAGAGGAACTGACACAGTCTCAGGATTTGCCATTCTCTCTGTGTGCCAGGCTCCCCCCTCAATACATTTTTTTTATTGCCCCTCAATAAATATTTGTTGAATGAATGAATGCATGAATGGTAAATGAGGCTTTTAAATTCAGTTTTGATACGAACTGTGCTTTTAAAAAATGTTGACTCTGTCCTCCTGACCACTAAAGATGCAAGCAGTGATAATGGACTTGTATGTAATAAAGAGGAAATCCTTTTACAGTATAAGACATAAACAGGAGTAGAATTATTTATAGGGTTCTCCAACCCCTTCTGATTCTTAGCATAGTTTTTAACCAGCATTTATATAGTAGTAATAATTATATATGCAGTGCTTTTTGTTTTTAACTTCTCCTCTTGATATTTTGCATGCATTGATGTTTTCCATAAATTCACAGGGACCACGTTTTTAAAAATTTTTTTAAAAATTTAATTTTGAGTGAAGTATAGTTGACATACAATATTACATTAGTTTCAGGTGTACAACAAAGCAATTCGACAATTCTGCACATTATGAAATGCTCCCCACGTTAAGTGTAGTTACTATCGGATGTCATACAAATTTATTACAATATTACCGACTGTATTTTTTATGCTGTACTTTTCATCCCTGTGACTTATTTATTTTATAACTGGAAGTTTGTCCCCCTTAATCCCCTTCACCTATTTTGCCTGTCTCCTCTGGCAACCACTAGTTTGTTCTCTGTATTTGTGAGTCTGTTTCTGTTTTTCTGTTTTGTTTTGTTTTTAGTAATTTTTAATGTAATATGATACCCCACTGGGTGGTCCTCCCATAATAAACAGAGGTTTTGCTCTTTATAGCCAGTGCCCCATCTGGCATTGCCAGTTCTCTGGAACGAGAGTAATTTTTTTTTTTTTAAGATTTTATTTATTTATTTGACAGAGAGAGAGACAGCGAGAGAGGGAACACAAGCAGGGGGGAGCGGGAGAGGGAGAAGCAGGCTTCCTGCCGAGCAGGGAGCCCGATGTGGGGCTCAATCCCAGGACCCTGGGATCATGACCTGAGCCGAAGGCAGACGCTTAACCGACTGAGCCACCCAGGTGCCCCTGGAACGAGAGTAATTTAAAGGATGCAGGATTGCAGGTTGCCTTGGTTAAGTAACTGCCTCTTGGGTATTGCTGTGTTGTGATTGCGGCATGCTATGATGATACATTTTCCCTTTATTTTATTCCAGGATGTTTTTCTCTGGCAGGCAGTGTGGCCATGTTGGCAGACCTGAAGAACTTTTACTGATGTTCAAGATATTTCTTATCATCATTTGTCTTCATGTTGTTCTGGTTACATCCTTGGAAGGTAATGTGCCTGGGTGTTTTTGTTTTGTTTTGTTTCATTTTTTCCCATTTTATCTCTGTCTTTATGTGTTTATTTAGGTTTTGTTTTTTTTTTACTGTAAAGTAAACATAACATAAAGCTTACTATTTTAACCATTGAACCACTGGCATTAAATATATTCCCAGTTTTGTACAACCATCACCACTATCCATTTTTAGGATATTTTCATCATCTCAAATAGAAACTCTATCCATGTTAAACAGTAGCTCCCCATTCCCTTTCACCCCAGTCCCCGGTACTCTCTCTGCTTTCTGTCTCTATGAATTTGCCATTCCAGGTACCTCATATAAGTGGAATCATTCAATATTGGTCCTTTTGTTTCTAGATTCTTTCACTTAGCATGTTTCCAAAGTTCCTCCATGTTATAGTATGTATCAGCATTTCATTCCTTTTTAAGATTGAATAATACGCCATTGTGTGTATAGAGCACATTTTGTTTATCCATTCAGTGTTGATAGACATTTGAGGTATTTCTACCTTTTGACTGTTGTAAATAATGCTGCTCTGGATATTGGTGTACAAGTACAATTTCGAGTCCACGCTTTCAGTTCTTTTGGGTACATATACCTGGGAGTGGAATTGCTAGATCATATGGTGATTCTATGGTGATTCTTCTTGAGGATCTGCCACACTGTTTTCCTCCAGTGGCGGCACCATTTTTCATCCTACCAGCAGGGCACAAGGATTCTAGTTTCTCTCTGTCCTCACCAACACTTCTTATTTTCTCTTGTTTTGATAGTGGGTGTGAAATGATACCTCATCATGGTTTTGATTTGCATTTCTTTAATGATTAGTGATGGGGAGCATCTTTCATGGGTTTATTGGACATAACGTTATTTTTTTAGAGAAACGTCTACTCAAACCTTTGGCCCATTTTTGAATTGGGTTGTTTGGGTGTTTTGTTGTTGTTGAGTTTAAGAGTTCTTTATATATTCTGAGTATTAAATCCTTTACCAGATAATACGATTTGCAAATATTTTCTCCAATTCTGTGTTGTCTTTTCACTCTCTTAATAGTGTGCTTTGACGCACCAAAGTTTTTATTTTTGATGAAGTCCAATTTATCTGTTTTTACTTTTATGCCTGTGCTTTTGCTGTCTTATCCAAGAAACCACTGCCAAATCTGATGTCATGAAGATTTCTCCTACATTTTCTTCAAAGAGTTTTAGAGTTTTAGCTCTTATGGTCAGATGCTTTGATGCATTTTGAATTCATTTTTGTATATGGTGTGAGGTAAGGGCCCAGCATCATTCTTTTGTGTGTGGACATCCACTTTTCACAGAGCTATTTGTTGAAAAGACTGTCCTTTCCCCATTGAATGGTCTTGGCACCTTTGTCAGAAATCAATTGACCACATATGTGAGGGTCTATTTCTAGTGTTTATTTGTTTATTTGAAGGCACTTCTGCATGGAAATGTTAAGGGAGGTAGACAATCAGCCAAATGAAGCAGGATGGTTTTCAGAAGAGAGGATCTTTAGAATGAAACATGGAGAAAATGTACCTAAGGAAGGCAGCAAAAAGGCCAGAAATCTTGGCTGCAACATCTGTAGGCACAACTTCCAAAAAAATACAATGCTGCTATGCAAATGGAAAGAATCCTCACCAGGAATATTATTTAAGAAGAATTATTAAGGACACAGAGAGAAATACCTTTCTTACTCAGAGGAGAGTGGCAGGATCAAGGAATCTTCATTGGATAAAGCAAATATCTACTAGCAGCAAACAAAGACATGTAAACAAAATAGATGCACAACACACACATGCGAACTAAATGGAAAACTTCCGAACAGGATAAAACACAATAATTGACAATCCTTCAAAAAGCAGGCACTGGGGCATGTCGAGAAGCCACAATATTTGAGAAAAAGAAATGGTAAGAGCTAAACATGTACTGACTGCTTACGATGGGCCAGGTCCCTCTGTGCTTTACACATACGCACTCTCTTAAGGTTCTCAACCACATCTGTGAAGGAGAGGTCCTAGTGTTAGCCCCATTTCCCAGATCAAGAAACTGAGTCTCAGATAAGTAAGTTGCTCAAGGAAGTGGCTGACTGGAATTTGTAGCCAGCTCTGAATTTTGTGGTCATAACCAGAAAACCAGAGTTCTCACACTCTGAAAACATCAGTTCTCAAAATGTCAGAATCCCCTGGAGGACTTGGGTCTCTCCCCCAGACTTTTTGATTCAGTAGGTATAGGGCCGGACCCGAGAATGGACATTTCTAACAAGCTCCCAGGTGATGTTGATGCGATTGGTTCAGACTACACTTTGAGGACCGCTGCCTGCACAACTGGCAGAAGACAGAAGTAGGTAGAGAAAACTCCTCCAGCTAAATATCACGGGCTACACATTCTGCTGTGGTACTGTGATGTTCCTCTAAACTATGCTTGCGCATCATCTTCTTGGGGCATTAAAACATCACTGTGGGATCGGCAGAGCAGAAGTCAAATGTCCCCACTCTACTGATGAGTAAATGTCCCCAGGGGCGTGATTGGTTGGAAAATGGCGGAGCCAGACTAGATACCAGATCTTCAGTCTCATGTTTCAGTGCTTTTTCCACCATGGGGATAGATGAGGAAGGAAAGTGGAACATAAGGGGAAAAAAGTCATCAAAATGAAAGCGGCTTGGTAGAAATAAGTCTTTTTGGAAAAGTGTTTTTAAAAGTAATTAAAATGGGGCAGGTAAACAGGAATGTGCATGCGTGCTGATGGCTCCCATGTCTCTCTAACTGCGAATGACCATGCATGGCCTGTGCTTGGAACAAGCCAGAAGTGCCAGGGAGTTAACACTCCAAAATAGTGAGGGATGGGAGTCGGCGTTTACCTATGCCAGCTTCCTCGTCCCTTGGTGAGATAGTGCTGAGCTGTGTTCTACACACCTAGTAGATTGTTGGGCTGTGCCCCAGTTGCCCCCAGTAGTAATCCACTCATTAATGTACCCATTATTGTCTTTACTCCCTTCCCTGTCTTACTTCCCTACTCCCTCCCTCTGCTTTCTGGGGTCTCCCCACTTGAAACTGAATGAATCGTCCAAGGTCCAGCCAAATATTGCTACCTCTGTAAAACCTGCCCTCATCTCTTCAGAAGAATTAAACCTCTTTCCCCAGTGCTTTTCTCTTTATCCATATCTTTTTATACTTGTCCCCTTCTATGACAGCGTTAGGTACTTCCTTTGTATCATGGGTCCTTTTAGCACGTTGTCAGCGCCAGGTGAGAATGGAGAAGGAGGGTTTGCAGGGGCGGATGGGAAACTAATGGGCAGGCTGGGGACTTGCTCTGGGCCATGCCCTGCTAGGTGTTTAGCTATATCATCTCATTTACTCCTCACAAAAACGCCTCAGTTTTTGTGTCTCAGTTTATAGTCTCAGTTTACAGATGAAGAAACTGAGTGTCCGTGTCAAAGAGATTAAGTCATTTGTGCAGAGTCTCATAGCTCGGAGGATTCCCCGTTGGGATGTGTAGCTTGTGCTGTTCATACTCTACCGGGTTGCCTCGTAGGTGTCTGAAGACTGAAGGAACGTGTCACTGAGGTGTGGGGAGAAGACAGGGAGCCGGGGTATGCCGCTGGTTAGCAGCCATTCCCCCTGGTTTTGGGGTATTTGGACTGCAAACACAGTAGCTTCATCCTGGAAGCCTGAGAGATGACTCATTAGCTCCTGACAATAAGGAGAGGTAGGTCTGACACTCTCTTGTTAGGCCACTGGCCAACAGAGAATCCTTAGACCCTAATGCTTTCAGTTGTGTAATTTGGTAATGTGTGAGGGAATCATTCTTGGTCTACCAGAAGCCCACATGAGCTTCAGTAGGTAACTATACTTCTCTCTTGCCTCTAGCTCTCCTGGGCTGTGCCAATGCCTTTTTTTCTTTTCTTTTTTTGTCTTTGAAGGAGGTCTTTTTTTAGGGACAACTATTTTCCAGAGGGTGAGATGACATAATAGTGGAAGATGGTTATAATTTCATCCCTGTAGAGTTGTCTTCCCCATTTGGAAACAATTACACATTTGAGCCAGTTTGGTAAGCTCATGAGCTATAATCCCCAACTTTCTCTCTCTGGTCTGGGCCTAGATCTTTCTGCACTGCAGGCATTTCCAGAGATAGATTTCTCTGTAATTCTTCTCTCCCAAGGCCTCACTCTCTTGTTTCCTCTTATCCTCTCATGCTTTGTCCATCCAAATCTTTGTTCTTCCTTGTTCAGTGCATGGTAAAGCTGTAGGAGGGTAGACTGTAATGCTCCTGAAAGGCAGGGAACCTGTCTTGTTTGACTTTGTCTTCCAGTACCAAACCGGGTGCTGTACTCCTTCTCTCTCAATTCTCTATCTGTGCAAATGAGATTATAAATACCATGGCATTGATCTGATGCTCAGCCAATCTTACAGCCTCCCAAATTCCCACTACCCCCACACGGGCATGAGGTCACTTCTGGTAGACCCTGCCTTTTTCCCTGGCAGATAGAAGTGGTGACAAGGAATGGTAGAGGCTCTAGAGAGTTGAAGGGGAAACTGAAAGCGGAAGACATTGTGTCCCACTTTCCACTTAGAACTCCTGGTCAGAACTCATAGCAGCCTGTACATCAACATGGAGGCCATGGTAGAGATGAAAGATGATGACATAGAGTGTTTAGGCAGAGAGAAGGCTGGAGACGGTGTCTTTTTCAAGTCTTTCTTGTCTCTTGTGGGCAGGGTAGAGATTCTAAATGGCCTTCATGTTCCTTGTGGGTAGCTGTGTTGTGAGCCAGGAGCAGGGACAGAGTGCAAAAGCGATGGTGTGGACAATTTAGACCAGGGGCCAGATGAAGGATGTGACAGACACTCAGAGGTGAGACTTGAGGGGACCTGGATTATCAAGAGAGGGACCCCCAGGCCAAGGTGGGCTACTGAGAGAATAGACCATGGGGGCCAGTGGACACAGTCTTCAGCAGTGGATGCCATCTGGATACTCAGGAACCCCACAGGGTGAGGGAGATCTCTGGAGAGGCCATTGAGAACCCATTGCTCAACACGGGGTGGGCTCAGAGATCCGGGCCCCTTCTCCCTGCTGCCAGAAGAACACTAGCACCCCATTCCCAACCTGGAAGCCATCTTGACCACCAGATGGAAGAGGAGGCAAAACAAAGATTGTGCATTTATCCAAAAGACATTGATTGAACTGGAGATCATTTCGGAGCAAAAGAGCGAGCCACCTTAAATCATCAGGTGTAAGGATCCCTTTCCTGTACCTCTGGAATGGAGGCTCCAAAATAAGATGGAAGCTCGGGTATTTTTTTTTTTTTATGTGTTTCTTTATTGTTGCTATTATCTGTACATCCAAATTCTATTTATAAATTTTAAACTAACTCTAAAACGAATACATATTAAGATGTGTTAGGACACTCTGCTAGGGATTGTTGAAGGTGATCATCATATCCTGAATTCTGCTCCTCCTTCTGGTTTTACCTTTCCAGGTATGAAGAAATATCTAGTCAGGTCCTTGAGGGTAAGGGTGACAACTTTTTCCTCTCTGTATCCTCCATAGTCTAGCACATAGTAAATGCTCAATAAACTCTGGTTGTTTGATTTTGACTTGTGACTCTAGTGTAAAGCCTAGAGATACTCTAAAACGCGGACCTCTCCCTTCAGCTTACATCACCAGCATTACCCTCATCTGAACCCAGTGAGTTCTTATACAACATATGTTACTCCTCTAATGTTTTGCATAGACCTCAATGAAGTGGCTGTCCATTGGCTAGAAACCCTTAAAGAATGGTTTCCTCTCCTCCATATGATGAAGGGGCTCAGCTGATTGCATGTTAGGATTTCTTCACACTCTTACATTCTGAGTTCAATTACCCAGTAGGGAGAGTCTTCAGCTTCCTAATTCGTTGTCCTGGGTTACCAGAGATCCTTGGGGTCTGCTTCGAACTGAGAACCACTCATCTCTGCCATCTCATTTTAAGGCTGCTCTCCTATTCAAAATTCTTTTTTAAAAAGATTATTTATTTTAGAGGGGGGAGGGAGAGAGAGGGAGAGTGAAGGAGAGAGATCCTCAAGCAGACTCCCCGCTGAGCGCAGAGCCCAATGTGGAGCTTGATCCCAGGACCCTGAGATCCTGACCTGTGCTGAAATCATCAGACGCTTAACCAACTAAGCCACCCAGGCGCCCCCAAAATACAACTTTTCTAACTAAGTAGGCTACAACAGGAATATCCGTACTTCCAGGCTTTGTTAGTGGCTTTTACTAGTATGTAGATGTTTACAGAAATGGTTTGTCATATGGGAGTCCTACTCTTGAGGATCATGAAAAAATCATAATATGGATGTTTGTTGGGAGCAGAACTAGGGAGGTGAGTCACAAAGAAGGGGAATTCATAGATTTAGCTTCAAAGTGGCAGGGACTCCTCCTCCTCTAATTCCTTTTGATTCTTTGACTTTTGACCTTGTCGATATCATGGCAAAGAAAAAGAAAATGGTAGTTGGGGAGAGTAATTTTAGCATTGATTTTGTCCCATCATTAGTTTAATGGATATTAATTACTCCACAGCCCTCAAATTAAATGGATGTGGCAGAGACTGGTTGGCAGCTCACCAAACTTTAATTTTTTTCTTTCTCACCACACAGCTAGCCTCTGTTACCCAGCCTCCCTTGCCATTAGAAGTGGCTATGTGACTGAGTTCTGGTTAATGGATGTGGGCAGAAACAATGTTTGCCACTTCTAGGCTTAGCCATTAAAAATCTCCCACCTGATCCCCCTCACTGTCTCTTTTCCTGTTGGCCTGCTGGATATTGTTCTCCAGAGCAAATTTGGAATTTTCATGTTGAACACGGCAGTGCCTCTCTCCTCCTGGGCCCCTCAATGACTGCGTGGAGCAGATGTCCCTCTCCCTGCCCTACCCTACTCTCCATTCTAGGCTGCTGATTGGACTTTACACATGGAAAAGAAACTTCTATTTTTTTGAGTCCCTGAGATTTTAGGATTTAGTTATTGCAGCAATTTGCCTTACCTTAACTAATACATCTATGACCCTTCTCACCAGGGTTGTTTGTACATCTCGTTCTGCCATTGGAAGGTGGGGTGGGGTGGGGTAGGCATCTCTTCTTTCTTGAGATCAAGTCCAAGCTGGGGGAGTCGATGATGTCACTACTGAGATGCTCCTCAGCCAATCACAAGAGAGTCCTTTGAGTGCAGGAGGCCTACCAAAGCCATCCACTCCCTTTGTGCCAACCCGGGCCACTGGGACTTTCACAGTTTGGCATACGGTAAAAGACTCCAGGCTCTGGACTTTCCGGGGTCAAATCTTACCTCTTCCATTTATTAACTCTGACTATAACAAGGTATTTAATCACTGCGGTTCAATCTCCTTATCTGTAAAGTAGCAGTATCTCTCAGAGAATTACTCGGAGATTAAGTGAATGAATGCATGAAGAGACGCCGCCTGTAATGCGTCTGACACGCTGTCAGAACCCCTAAATACCGGCCATCATCCCTAGAGACCAGCACAGTGATGGAGATTTTTTTCAATAATGGCAGTGCTCTGTCTCTGTGCTGCCCTATACAGTAGCCACCAATGACGTGTGGCTATTGAGCCCTTGAAACGTGACTGAGGAACTGGATTATAATTTTGTTTAACTTGAATTAACTTAAATTTAAGTAGCCACACGTGGCCAGGGGCTACGGTAGTGAACAGTGCAGCTTAGACCATTCGTTCGAATTGCTTCGGAATTTTTCTCCTTCATACCGTGTAAGTCAGGGTTCAGTCACAGAAGGAGAGTCACTAGGGACACACACACACACACACACACACACAGGAATTTGTCACAGGGATGTGACCTTATACAACTGCGGGAGCTGGCTAAGCAGCCTCTATAAAGCTGTTGCCTTCGCATCTGATGCCAGAACTTGCCATGTACCATGGGTGGGCAGGAGGGAGGCAGGAAGAAGGGTGACACCGGGAACAAGTTGGAACCCACAGGCATGACTGAAACCCATGTCCATTCTTGTTACCTGTGACCTTGGTGGTATGGTCGTCCCGCAGAAGCTGGGTCCTTAGCACAAAATTCAGTACCCACCTGGCCCAGGAGTTGGAGAAGCTGAAGCGGACCCGGGTGGCGCTGGAGCCGTTGCAGGCTGGCTGCGCCCTCACGTGAATGAAGGGAGGCGGCTGCTGCGCCTCTTCTGTCCGCATGTCCCACAGGAAGCTCTCCAGAAACGTACAGAAAAGGGAATTCTGGGAAATGCAGCTTAGGCCCGCCATGATGCTCCATTACCAAGACACCACACATACTGGAATGCTAACAAGCTCAATTTTGTATCTGCTGATAGTTCTAAGTAAAACCTGATACTAACATCTCCCAAGGCTCTACTGAATTGTTTCTGTTCTGCAGCTGGCCCGAAGATATTCCGAAGAGCCTTATAGCCAGCCAACATTATCTTTGAGTAGAAAGAGTATGAATTTTTTTAAATTTTATTTTATTAAGTTATGTTAATCACCATACATTACATCATTAATTTTTGATGTAGTGTTCCCTGATTCATATGAATTTTTTTTTTAAAGCTTTTCTTTCCACTTTTCTGTGGTTTAGAATTTTCTCTACATAAACCCACATTATTACTGTTATAATTAGAAAAGAAACTAATGTTAATTTTTAGAAGCCAGCCAGTGACCCCTGGGGAGACCATGCATCCCACTAGAGGGCACCCTAATAACATCACGATTAGATGCGCCTTTCACTTTTGCCCTGAAACTTTAACCGGGTCTTGACTTTGTGCAAAAATTTAAGAAACAGAAGTTAACAGTCACCTGATCTCCTGAAACCCTTTGACTTCTGCTTCTTTCCTTATGTTTCCAAAGCGATCCCAAGGGTGTTTGAAAATCAGAAGCAAAGAGTATAAAACGGAAAGAAAGTGAAGTGGAGGTCTTGCTCCATAGAAGGGAGAAACCATTTTTAGAAAGGTCACTAGGTAAACGAGGAACAGAGAGCATGATCGTATTAGTTATGGACATGAGCACGGTTTCCTGTGCGGTCTCTTCATACATACCGATGAAGTATGTCCTATTGTGATTATCTTCATCCCTGTTTTCCAGATGGGAAACTGAAGTGCAGGGCGGCAGGCGGGGGGGGGGGGGGGAGGTGTGGTGCGGTAAGGAAGTTGTCCAGAGTTACCTAGTGGTGGATTACAGAAGTTGTGCGGAATTAACAAGTGGCAGATTTGGACCTACACTGTCTGGGCTTCATAGTCTAGGTTTGTGACCTACTTACCACACTTGAGGGATTCAGGGCAATGACACATGGAGTGCTGGGGCTGACTTCTGTTTTCTGTGTACCCCGACATCCCAGGGGACCCCCCATCCTCTCATCTTACCTTAGGGTGTCTGTTGAACCTCTTTTCATGCCAGCTTCCCAAGCACAGGTTCAGGTCCTCATCACGTCTTGGCCAGTCTACCGCAGCAGCACCCTCCTCTCCGGCCGCCTCGTGTATTTCGGAGCTATATAAAACAATACGTATTGTTCTGTGCTAGGGGCTGGGGAGAGGGGGGAGGCCATTTTGCCCCCAAGTCCTTATTTTAGGCTCTGCACCCCCAGAGAGCCTAAACGAAGATGCCAAGGGGGTCGCTGCTTGATTGTGAGCTGGCAAAGAGTGGTGTGATCTAAAAGAGACTAGGGGCACCTGAGTGGCTCGGTCGGTTAAGCGTCTGCCTTTGGCTCAGGTCATGATCCCAGGGTCCTGGGATCGAGCCCCGCGTTGGGCTCCCTGCTCGACAGGCAGTCTGCTTCTCCCTCTTCCTCTCCCTCTGCTGCTCCCCCTGCTTGTGCCCTCTCTGTCTCTATCTCAAATAAATACATAAAGTCTTAAAAAAAAAAAAAAAGACTAGAAAACTCTCTGTACCCTAGCCACTGGTGTCCCCACCCTACATTTCCAGGTGCTTCTGCACTTAAAACTACCACAAGGAACTCTCGCTAACCCATAAATTATAGGTGCTTTGGCATGAAAGAATATGTCAACTAACTCACAGTAGAATTACCCTAGACAGGAGTGGGAATCAGGGAGAAGAAGGGCAGCCAAGCAGATGTTGCTCTCCTTAAGCCGCATCTCTTCTGGGAGTAAGTAGAGATCAGCGTAGAGCATGCATTCTCTCCAGGGGCAGTATCACCCCCACGGGAGTGAACATTGGCTTTTGGAGGCAAAAAAGCCTTAACAATTATACAGGGTTGGGACTAAGATAAGGCAAGTGAAGGGTCTAGAGCACAAAATTTTAAGAGATGCCCACTCTTAGCGCTGCATATGTGAGTGTGCACAAATCCAAAATCATACACATACATAAATGTGTACGTACTCATTAGGTGGAAGGAGATAAAGGGATGGAAAGGGTCAGGCAAAGAGGGAAAATGTAGGGATTTTAAATAGAGTGGTCTGGATCAGCTTCTCAGCCGAAGGTGACATTTGAGCAAAATTCCAAGGAGGCGCCAGGGCACAAACCAAGGGGCTCTTGGGAGGAAGAGTGTTCCAGGCAGAGGGAACAGCAAGTGCGAAGTGTGAATATGGCCGGTGTGTTGGCAGAATAGCAGGGAGGCCTGTGTGGCTGAGTGAGGGGAGGATAGGAGGAGATGAGGTCTGGCTAGAAGGTCATCTGTTCCATGAGAATGTGGGGAGACTCCATGAAGAAGCAAGGGTGTACTGTCAGTCTAATAAGTGTTCAGTAAAGGCCAGTGTTCAGTAAAGTGTTCAATAAAGGCCAAGGCCCACCGAGAATTGCTGATTGTTTACACTTCGGGAAGTTCCATCAGCTAGCAGCTGAAGTTTTCTCTAATGATGTCATTATTAATCCTTTAATAAAAATGTTATGTCAGAGTACTTATTGAGCAGTGTGACGTGAGATGGTCACAGCTCAAGTAAACGCTTCGGGCTGTGCCAAAGGAGAACTGTTTTCATTCATTTTGTTGGTTATGTAGTAAAATCTGAAAATACAGTTCTTGGAAGAGTATCTGTTGTTCCAAGCCCTGAAGAGCCAATATAATAACAAAACAATAATTGTTTTGTTGGGGGTTCCCATATAGGAGTGCCTAGGTGTGGCGCCTAGTTTTGAATCATCTCTCTATGGAATAGTAATTCAATCCAGAGGAGGACTGCCACCAGATTATAAGTTTCGGCTGGGTCTAAAATATTCGTGCAAGGCGGGGGCTAGTCGTGTATTTGTTTTAGATCCACTCCTCAAAAATTAAGTCTTTATCTTTCTCATTCAACTTGGGGCACATGCGTTGGAAGGAAATCCTCATTTGTGTTCCCACAGTCACAGGTATAAGACGACCAGCCGCCTCCCATTTCAAGTCATACAGCCCCCACGGCATCAAAGAGTGGGCAGAAAAATGAAAACGTCAGAGACAGTCAGCCGTGACCTCGCCTGACTTGCATGCAGGTAGTTTGTTGGGGAG
Source organism: Neomonachus schauinslandi (assembly GCF_002201575.2). NCBI lineage: Eukaryota > Metazoa > Chordata > Mammalia > Carnivora > Phocidae > Neomonachus > Neomonachus schauinslandi. Next base: position 111,508,544 of record NC_058419.1, read on the forward strand.
GTGATTTCAGGAATCAGGAGTGAGGGAACCGGAAGAAGGCATTAGGAAAAATGGAAAAGCCAATAAAGGGTATGTTACTGAGGTCACTGCGGTAGGCAGTGAAGGCTCAGGGTCATTGAATTTTTTATGTTGGTCGTGATATGTATCTTAGTGGCCATTTTAGCATACATTTGTAAGGTCTGCTAAGCGATCTGTGCTGTGATTGGCAATTACAACTACTATTCCAAACTTCAGGTTCCAAATAATAACTGTCCAAGAAATACTCTCAAGTCTTTCCTTCATAGACTCTGCCTCATGATTCTCAGATCCATTCCCTATCTTTCCCCTGCTGTGCTTTGTATCCCAGGGTCCTGACTCCTTGCACAATTTGTGTTAAGTTCCTGCTCTTCAACTACCACTCATGGGTTCCAGACTGATCCCTGACTGATGGAGACTCCTTAATGATGTCATCAGTCAATCCCAAAATATGTTTTTAGAATATTTTATTTATTTATTTGAGAGAGAGAGAGCACAAGAGGGGAGAGAATCAGAGGGAGAAGCAGACTCACCGCCGAGCAGAGAGCCTGACACGAGGCTCGATCCCAGACTCTAGCAGATGCTTAACCAACTGAGTCTCCCAGGCACCCCAGTCCCAAAATGTTTTTGAACATCTACCAGATGCAGGGCACTGGACTGGATTCCTAGAAGATAATAAAGCATCAAGCAGCTTAACATCTAGTTGGGAAAACGAGACATACAGTAGAAAAGTTAAATAACACTGCCTAATAGTGTATGTCCGACAAATGGCAAGTGAATGGTGTAGTCAAGGAATAAACCTTAAGATAAAAAGAGGAGAGAGCCACCTCTGTTGACTGTTGTAGCCAGAGCATGCTTTAGAGGGCCACAGAGCTGATCCAAGGAGGTCATATTCTAAAATTCCCAATTTTGAAAGGGTGAAAATTTGGAATTTCATTTGAAATCACCTGATTTCTAAATGTTGTTAAGTAATTCAAACTTTTAGAAAATTCAGTATGATTCCCACTGCGTGGGCACGATAAAACTTGCCTGGCAGCTGAATTGGGATCGTGAGCCAATTGTATGCATTTGTTGAATGGCTTACTGCAATGGGTGAGAAGTCGAATGTAAAGAACATTAAGATCCTTTCCAATGAGAAAATTCTGGGGTTCTAATATTTCACTCACATATGAGGCGATCGAGACCTGGGCTTAGAAGGGGGCAGTGGGCATGGGAAGAAGGGACAGATGAGAGAGAGATTAGAGAATATTAATAATAATGCCCTACATTTATATACTAGTTTATGGTCAACAGAATTTGTCATTGGAAGCAGGATAGAATAGAGACTCAGGGTGGGCTCTGAAGTTGGACTGCCTGGGTTCAAATGTCAGCTGTACAGTGAATTACTGGTGGGGCCCAGTACACCTTGCCCAGACTGTTTCTCAAGCACTAAAATAGACTGATGCTAATGAATTCATGTATCTCATGGAGTTGTTGGCTGATTAAATGATAAGTGCATATGAAGCTTTAAGCCTGGGTCACAGGAAGCATTAACCACTGTTTGCTATTGCTATTTATCACACATACATCATCTCTCTCTAATCCTTGCAATAGCTCCATGTTACGGGGAGAAGAATGCACCAGACGGATGCCTGGACATGGAGGTGGGAGGTGGGGGAAAGGGAGGAGTCAGGGGTAATGATCTGAGAGTGAGCATTTGATTTGTACACTCAGCTCTATTGCTGAAACGAACTCTGGGTTTCCAGGCCCTTTACTTAACCCCTGTGGGATTTTTTTTTCCGTAGAGGGTGTTTCCTTGCAACTCATATATTCTATAATTAAAAAAAAAAAAACTGGGTTTCTGAGTATGGTAGGAAGAATAATCGCTCCTCAAAGACGTCCCTGTCCTAATGCCTAGGATCTGCAAATATGTTACCTTACCTAACAAAAGGGACTTTGCAGGTGTGATGGAAGTTAAGGACTGTAAGATGGGGAGATTATCATGGATTACCTGGGTGAGCCCAGTCTAATCCTGGGAGTTCTTAAAAGTAGAAGAGGAAGGTAGAAGAGTGAGTGAGTAGAATGCCCCAGGTGAAGGAGTCCCCCCTCCCACCCCATCCCACCATTGCTATCTTTGAAGATGGAAGAATGAGGCATGAATGAAGAAATGTGGGTAGCTTCTAGAATCTGGGAATGGCTCTCAATTTCCAGCCAGCAAGTACATGAGTACCTTGGTCCTACAACTGCGAGGAATTAAATTCTGTAGTACCCTAGATAAGCAGGACTCAGATTCTCCCCTGGAGCCTCCAGAAAGGAATGCAGCCTGTTGACACCTTGATTTTTGTCTGGTGAGACTCATATTGGACTCCTGACCTACAGAAATCTGACATCACCCATTTGTGTTGTCTTAAACCGCTAAGTTCATGGTAATATGTTACAGCAGCAACAGGAAACTAATACCCGGGCATTTCCATCTTAAATTATTTGGCTGATGTTACCAGCAACACCATCAAATTTGAGAACTCAGCAGGTATGGAAATGATGTGGGGTGATGAGGGAGAAGTTCTGGGATATATGCAGTTGGAGGGGCAAAGACAGTAAGGCATTCACTTGGCAGTGCTCAGACCGCACTTGGCCTCGCGGGGTTGGGGTTGAGGAGGTGGTGGCAATAGCCAAAAGAAAGTGCCAGGGACGTGACGGAGGGTAAGAGACTGTTGAGGAGCTCGGTTTCTGGAGTTTCCAGTTCCTGTCTTTGGCTTTCATTGTTAAGTATATGCATGCCAAACTCCTGTTCATCATAATCAGAAATATGTGCTTTGTTTAAAAAAAAAAAAATCACTAGACTAATACTGAGTAAATTTTGTAGACCACAATAATTTTATTAGTTTTTTAAAGATTTTATTTATTTATTTGAGAGAGAGAGAATGAGAGACAGAGAGCATGAGAAGGAGGAAGGTCAGAGGGAGAAGCAGACTCCCTGCCGAGCAGGGAGCCCGATGCGGGACTCGATCCTGGGACTCCAGGATCATGACCTGAGCCGAAGGCAGTCGCTTAACCGACTGAGCCACCCAGGCGCCCTATTTATTAGTTTTTTAAAGATTTATTTATTTTAGAGAGAGAGAGAGGGAGCACAGTGGGGAGGAGCAGATGGCAAGGGAGAGAGAAACTCAAGCAGACTCCCCGCTGAGCACGGAGTCCCGACTTAGGGCTCGATCCCATAACCCTGAGATCGTGACCAGAGCAGACACCAAGAGTCAGACGCTCGACTGACTGAGCCACCCAGGTGCCCCCAATAATTTTATTTATTGACTTAAATTGAGACTTCAGTAAATGAATAATGCTTTAAAATGTGCTCATAGTAGGTTTCCAAAGGAAAATCTGAAAAATTTAAATGTTTTTCCTTTCTTTGTTTATGAATCCTTGTAACAATGGAAATGTTTTGTCTCCTAAGAATGGCATGGAGCTCAAATATATGACTCAGTGGAAATGAAGACCACCTCTTTGGTTGTAACAAATGGGAAGTGAGTTAGGAGAGAGCCCAAGAGAAACGGGCTGATAGTCAGGAAAATGCAAGGCCTATGGGGACATCTCTATTTTGGACCAAGAGGAGTGATGTGGAGGATTGTAATGAGAGACAGAAAAAAATGAATAAAATATTAGTCACTAAGCAATCAGGCCCCTAGAAGAAAAAAAATGCCAAAAGAAAAAAAAAAGTGGACAATAACAATTTAAAAATCTCTGGCTTTTATTAACCAGATTTCCTCCCTTCATCAGTGTAGATCGTTGCTGGGAGCCCTGCAAGGTTCAAGACGGAAGAGGCTAGCTCTGTCTATAGGTCAAAAGATTTGGCAGTGGAGGAGGTTGGAACCATTGGCTGCTCTGGTCAGCTCCTGGGCAAAATTGTAGAGGCAGCAGAATAAGCCTCTGTTGGCCTTAAACATTACTCTCCACCCTTCTTTCCTGGTATTGAACTCTTTCCTGGTACTGAACACTTCCTCAGTGCCTTCATGCTCTTCCCTGCCTGTGCCACATTCGCGGCCCACTCCACCTCACCTGCCCACACTAATAAGTGTCATTCTCAGAGTAGCCCATATTGAATGTTGATTCTTCCCAGTACTTTTCAACATGGCCCAGTATGGTAGGTCTTTACTACATGATTGGAATAATTCAGCCAATTGGAGGTAATTCATACTAAGGTGTGAATGACTGATTTTCCCTTAGTGCTCCCAAGAGTATTTTAAAAATTAAGCTCCTGTTAACTCAACAGACTCTTTAATTGGTAGAGTATTAAAGTAGCCTGAGGGAGATATTGAAGGACAGAGACTAAGAGGAGGCAATTCCAATTAAATTGGGGCATCGAGGCACTAACCACTCTGCATACATTTGCCTTGTTGGCTGCAGGGTAATTGGGAACTTGAGCACTCACTTGGTCTTGCTTTCAAGTGGAATTGTGTTTTAATGATCCCAGGAAATAATCAGTACCCTACCACCACTTCAGGAAAATAGGCTTTTGGAGCCTACCAGGTATGTTTCACCATGCAATTTTAGTTTCCAAACATACATATTCTTTTTTGTTAAAGATCAATTTATTTATTTTAGAGAGAGAGAGAGTACTCGTGAGAGGGGCAGGGGAGAAGGAGAAAGAATCTCAAGTAGTCTCTGTTGAGCGGGGAGCCTGACATGGAGCTCGATCCCACAACCCTGAGATCATGACCTGAGCTGAAATCAAGAGTCAGACGCTCAACCGAGTGAGCCACCCAGGCACCCCCAAACATACATATTATTATTTTTTTTAAGAGTTTATTTATCAGAGAGAGAAAGCGTGAGAGAGCACAAGCAGGGGGAGTAGCAGGCAAAGGGAGAAGCAGGCTCCCCGCTGAGCAAGGAGCCGGACGTGAGACTCGATCCCAGGACCCTGGGATCATGATCCAAGCTGAAGGCAGATGCTTAACAGACTGAGCCACCCAGGTGCCCCTACATATTATTATTATTATTTTTTTGTATTTCAAGATACCACTATAGAAATAATCTTTCCTTTGTAATTAAAAAAAATATTAAAGATTTTTTTTTATTTACTTGACAGAGAGAGACACAGCAAGAGAGGGAACACAAGCAGGGGGAGTGGGAGAGGGAGAAGCAGGCTTCCCGCAGAGCAGGGAGCCCGACGCGGGGCTCGATCCCAGGACCCTGGGACCGTGACCTGAGCCGACGGCAGACGCTTAACGACTGAGCCACCCAGGCACCCTGTCATTAAAAAAAATTTAAAAATTTTAATACCCCACATGGGTTTTTGAGTTTGGGGAAGTAGCACTCACGTGCTGCAGAGGGTTGTATAAATTGGTTTGTTTTCTGTAGGGCATTTTGGCAATCAAAATCATGGAATTTCCGAAGGAAACAGCCAAGTATGTATTACAAAAATTTAGCCAAAAGTATTTATTACAACATTGTTTATAATCATGAAAAATTGTACCACTAAAATGAAATTTGTTGTGTAAATTAATGGTACATCCAGTCAATGAAATGCTATACAGTGATCATAAGTCAGGTATTGTGGAAAATTGTTTAATGATATAGAAGAATATTCAGGATATACTGTCATGAGAAAAATCAGAATACAAATAGTTTATGTGATATGATCTTTCTCACACATAAATACCTACATACACACATATATTCATATATCTATATACATATGTAGATATACATATAAACAGAGAGAGAGAGAGAGCAAAGCATATATGCCAAAATATTAATGTCATCTATATCTGGGTGGTGAAATTATAGGTGGTTTTAATTTTCTTTTTTGTTTATCTGTAATTTATCTGAAGTTGTTCCAATAAGTGTGTATTGTTTTTCAGAGAGAAGAAAGTAGAACTTCTTTTAAGGAATCTGAGCATCCTCTGAAAGTAAATAACAGCGGTTCTTGTAGTTTATAAACCCAGAGGCATCTGATGTGGTTTAACTCCTAAGAAAGAAGTATAATACACTTACTAGGTATAATATAAAGGCTGTGCTAATAGGTGTACAAAGAAGCACAGTTAGTGGAAGTTTTGTTTATGCAGATATATACCTTTACGGTTACACATTCTTTTCTTCCTTTTAAAGATTTTATTTATTTAACAGAGAGAGACACAGCGAGAGAGGGAACACAAGCAGGGGGAGTGGGAGAGGGAGAGGCAGGCTTCCCGCCGAGCAGGGAGCCCGATGTGGGGCTCGATCCCAGAACCCTGGGATCATGACCTGAGCCAAAGGCAGACGCTTAACGACTGAGCCACCCAGGTGCCCCCTTTTTGTTTTTTTTTTTAAGATTTTTATTTTATTTTATTTATTTATTTGAGAGAGAGAGAATGAGAGAGAACACATGAGAGGGGGTAGGGTCAGAGGGCAAAGCAGACTCCCTGCTGAGCAGGGAGCCTGATGCGGGACTTGATCCAGGGACTCCAGGATCATGACCTGAGCCGAAGGCAGTCGCTTAACCAACTGAGCCACCCAGGCGCCCCCCCTTTTCGTTTTTTAAAAAGATTTTTATTTATTTGAGAGAGAGAGAGAGAGAGAGAGCACAAGTGGGGGGAGGGGAAAAGGGAGAGGGAGAGAGAGAATCTCAAGCAGACTCCCCGCTGAGGAGGTTGGGCTCGATCCCACTACCCTGAGATCATGACCTGAGTGGAAACCTAGACCAACGCTTCACCAACTGAACCACCCTGGCTCCCCTTTTCTTTTACAGATTTTAATGAATACAAGCCAACAACTGAAGTTCTCAGTCATCATTTTAAGTTTCATTCATATATCATTATATAACAGAATAGAGGGAGCACCATCACCAGTTAAATTGGAAGAATTGCTTCACCAGAGATGTGTCTCTAGAGAATTGAGTTGACAAGTACTGATGAGGCTGTTGAAAATAATTGTAAATTAATACACTGCCCTCTTTTGGTAGCTATTTGCAATTCATTTTACATTCGCTCCTGTTAAAGATGTTCATCTATAAATTCATGCATAAAGTAACTAACTTTAAATCACCTTTTTCCTCAACAGAGAATGCTGATAATTCCAGCTTGTTATCACCATCTGGTAAGACTGTTATTTCATGGCTTTGGGGAATTTCAGGAAAATATTCCAAAAGTTCTCCATGCAATATGGCATGTAGTCAGGTACAGCAAAATTGCTTTTCTCCATGCAGGCTGACTGAATTAAACCTACACCTGAAAAGTCACTAGCACACATAGACAAGCGGACAGGCAAATTGGCCCCCCCGCATTTATGGACAAAGCTGAGGAATAACTTGTGGGTTTTCATTTGGGGGACTGCTTAAGTTCTTCAACGTTATTTTTAGTATTCTAGTTCATAGGTCTCCTGTAGACTATCAAGAACATAAACCTGCCGAATGTTCCTATATATTTGAGGCATGGGATGCTCTCTTAAATATACTTCTTCAGTTATTTCTGAACAAATACTTTTTAAAGGGCTTCTGAGGGCTTAGCCCTCCTGAGAACGGGAAGGCAAATAAAGAGAAATTTTTAACTAGGACCCTCTTGGCAGGAACCAGGAATAGAACCCACATTCGAGACTGCTAGCTGGAACCGGAACCGGAACTCAGGGATAAAGTGGTCCAGCCCCATATGGTGAGAGCTGATGAGATAGTGAAGCCCGAGTAACTTACCTAAGGTCACACAGCTCCCTGCCACCGTTAAGCACAGGCGGCACGTGACTTTTCTGCCTCCTCCTTCTGCGTTCTTTCTGGTATACCGTATATTGTAGAACAATCTGTTATGGTAAGGAGTGAGTCAACTCACATTCTATCCTTAGTTGTATCAAAATGAGCTTCTGCTGTTAATTCACTTAAATAAAATTAATGATAGCTATTACTTCTTGTGCACATACTACATGCTTAGGAGTCTCCAGACATCTCATTCAGCTTCCAGTCTTGCAGTATAGGAATTATTATATTCATGTTCTAGATGAGGAAACTGAGGGTCAGAGAGGATAAAACTTGCTCATGTTCACACATTCTGTGGAGCCAGACTACGTGTATTTGAACTTGACCAGTACCCTCCCACCCTGTTGCTAGTTGTGTGACTTTGGGCAAGTTTCTTCACCTTTCTGTGCCTCAGTTCCTTCATCTATAAATCGGGGAATATAATAGTACCTGCTTCATAGGGTAGTTGTGAAGATGAAATGAGATAACATATGCACCTGACCCGGCGTAAACCCTCAATAAGTAATAACGATCATTATTATGAGTGATTAAGTAATGGGGCAAAGATTCAAACCAGGACTGCAAGCCTCCAAAGCCCAAGCTTTTTTGACTGTGCCAATTTGCCCCCTTGCTGTTAAGCTCCTGGGGTAAAATGAACCACTGTATTTTTCTCCTAGTACAGTGGCCATCATCTGACTTAATCATGGTGATATCAGCAAAATCCTGTTTTCATGGAAATAGGGGGCATGGAGATTTGGAGGCACACACTGGTTCCAGTCAAAGCCTGCAATCTGGGTGCCCTGGGGGAGACCTGCACTCACTTAGGAACGGAGCAGCTCGTGCACATCCAGGGACTGGCAGGGGGGTGTGCACACAGGCTTCTTCTCACCGTTCATCACCTTTCAGAAGAATGAGTACTTGTTAATTAAAAACCAGCTTTGGCCAATTATTTTGTTTTGCAAAGGATTCCATATCCACACTTTGAATCTTATTGCTCAGGAACTGTCTTATTTCTCAAGAAATATCCTTGGTAATGAAAAAGAAATGTAGTAAATGCAAAATATGGAAGCAATAATGTAGGACAGACAGGGTGTGTGTGTTTCAGCCAACGGATGAGCAGTCTAAAACAGGCCAGGCAGCGCCTTGACACACCCAAGTGTCCTTACCCACTGAAAATCAGTCTGCCTACTGCGAAGCCTGTGTTACTTGTAAAATGTTTATGTTTCCTTTTCCTGCATATACGTAGAAGTCAAGCCATAGGATCTTTTTAATATTCCAACATGCAAAATGTGTGTAGTAGACTGACCTCTTAGCCTAAGTAGATTTACTCCATGGGAAATTTATAACTTGATTGATTATCTTAATAGCAGCCATATTTTTTTTAAGTTTTATTTATTTATTTATTTTTAAAGATTTTATTTATTTATTCATGAGAGAGAGAGAGAGGCAGAGGGAGAAGCAGGCTCCCAAGGAGCAGGGAGCCCGATGCGGGACTCGATCCCAGGACCCTGAGATCATGACCGGAGCCGAAGGCAGACGCTTAACCATCTGAGCCACCCAGGCGCCCTAGCAGCCATATTTTAAAATAACTTACCAGGAAATTGTGTTAGGTGGTACTGTACTGAGTGGTAGCAAAGTTGTTGGTTTTTTTTTTTTTTTTTTAAATCCTCAATTAACATTGGGAAGAGTTGTCAGGCGTTATTATAACAGAATGGAGCCAATGTGCTGGTATGTTTTATAATTGTAGTTTGACAGTTATTCAAAGTATAAAATGTTTCTAGAATTCTCTGGCTGAAAAAAAAAATTGAAAGTGGTATGTCACATGTTTTGCTGTGGTTTCTAAACTTATGTCCATAATATTCCATAGGTAGGAGCAGGCTTTGAAGGAAGAGTCTCAAGTTCTTTGTCTGTAAAATGAGACAACTGCTCATTTCATTTCTTGGGTTCTTTCTCTGCAATTCTCTGGTTAATTGTATATTCCCTGAAGGATTATGGGGCTTGCAGATTCATATTGGTCTGATAGCATGTTGTCTACTTCTTTTCATAATTCTATCAAAAGTTTTAACTCCTTAGAGTTCAATAAATAAGTTTCAATTAAATTAAATTATATTCAATTAAAATATTAATTTGAAATTTTTGTTGTTTTTTTCTTCTTGCAGTTGAATCAGCTTTTGTTGGTTTTGTCCCCTACACCAATGGTACTCCAGGCAAGATTTTGAAAAAATTCAAACCTAGATTTAGCCTAATTTGTTAAGTTTTGGATTTAATTATATCTTTTTATTTTTTTTCCCCTCGGGGCAAAAGAGGTTGAAACTACAAGCCTAAATGGTAAGAATTTTTCTGAAGCAAGTGAAAATTGATAACCCTTAATATGAATATAAGTATAATGAGTAGTGTTGAAGGTTTTCATATTCAAATATGCAAAAGAAAAAACACCCCAAATAAAACAAACCCCCAAAACTGTCAACCCTGGAGAGCACCCCAAACTTTTCGGTTCAATGAAAACATTCTTATTATCATGGAGGGAGGCCAGCCCCCCACCACGCTAACTGTTCTATGAAAAAGAAGAAATAGTGATCACAGTTTGAGTACCCTGTTTCTCTTGCTTCCCAACACAATGCCAGCACATTTTATATGACAGATTGTTTAAATGTGGGAAGCACACCCAGTGACTTCAATATGATTCAGCATGGATTTGGAGGCACAGAGTGTTCAAAGACCACCCTTTTATGGATGATTTTTTCAATTTTTAAGTAGCATGACATGAAGAGAAAAACCTGGCTTCTTCATCATGCTGGAGAAGTGGGCTGTGTTTGAGGGAGGTGGACAGGGCAAATCCTGTGCCTTCCCGAACTCTGTGGGTAGACAGCCTCTTTCTTTGTGCAGCCAAAACCCAACTCTTTCCACAGTCCCTTACTTGGTTAAAATAAAAATCTCACCATGTGGTTGATGGTTAAGGAGCTAAACAATCTTAGATGGAGTTCACACTGATCGAAACCGGTTTAAATTCATATTTGGTCCAATGGAAAGGGCTAGACATTACATCGTAACTATGTTTAATTACTTTTTAAAGTGAATGAAAGAACATCTTCAAAATAGCTTTGGCAGTAGTTTTTGGATCCATGGTATGTGGGTTTTTAAGTATGGTAATATGTACCTTTTCCCCCTAAAGTTTCATCCAGAATAATAAATTACAGAATGATTTTTATTTAAAGAAATACCAGTTAGAATAGATTTTCAATTGAATTTTAAGGGAAACAAGATCAAAATGAGATTTTTTTCTAAAAGTTAGTGAAATGTAATGTTCAAGAAGTTTAATTTTAAGCTAGAACTGCTTAAAGATTGCTTTATAAGAGTGTACCTTTAAGCATCCCCAGGGCTATATATTAAAGTTGGTATTAACTGGAAATATATCCCTTAGGGACTTGCATTATAATGGAGTATAAAAGGGATGAAATATTAAACAACATAAATGGGTTTATTTAAATCTAATCATTATAGAAGTGTTGGTATGTTTTAGACCACATCACCTGTGTTCAGGAAACACATTTTTAAAGAATGAATACTTGCTCAGGAATTGTGTCTGGGGGTTGGAGAATGGTTAGTGTGTGGCGGGGTAGACAGCAAATACATTTGATAGTGTCAGCTTGCTTTTGCAAAACTCTCTAGCTTCTCTAGGATTTGGGGAGAAGTGAAATGTTCACGGAACCTAGAAGATGCTTGTGTTTGTTAAGCATATCAACAATTAGGCTTAATTTTCATTACTTTATTTCAGATGCTACTTCGAGCGTATTATCCACTTTAAACAAAACAGGTAATATCAAGTTCTTTCTAAATATAATAGCTCCTCTTCTGTGCTTTCTTGGGTTTCTCACTTGTGTGGTCAGTCTTCTGGATTGCTAAAGGTCGTCTCCTTGCATACTTCCTGTGCCTTCAATTGTTGATTGACTACTCATTTCACTTTGACATTGTCATTCTTGTGTTACCACATTCCTGACCTTCCAAACTGTTGTGGCCATACATTCCGCTTAAAATAACATCAAAAAAAATTGTAGTAGTAATATCTCTTAGCTCGTAACAAATGGAGAATATAGAAAAATACAATGAAAAAAATAGAAATCATCTCCAATGTCACTTTTCTAAGACTATTACTGTTAATCATTTGGTATATTTCCATTCAGGATCATATATATGTACACACTGTGTGTGTGTGTGTGTGTATCTTTTACACAATAGTCATAGGGTATATAGATTTTTATGTCTTGCCCTTTTGATTTCATATTAAATTATAAGTATTAAATTATGAGTATTTTCTATTGTCCGTTACTATTAAGGACTTGATAATATTCCATTGTGTACCATATGTTGAACATTCTTAAAGCTGTTCCTATTTTCTTAATAGAAATTTTTGCAATGAACATCCTTGTGCCAACATTTTGCATTCATTCCTGATTTCTGTAGGATGCATTCTAAGGACTGGACTTAATGGCTTAGCAGTAGGAGTAGTTTAAGGTCCTTGATACACATATTGCTCAGTTACCTTCTTGAAAGCTTGCACCCAGCAACATTGCTGTCAGCAGTGAATGAGGATGTCTGTGTCACTGTCCCTTTGCTGAGAACTGAGACTACATCATATATTATTAGATCTTTCAATTCTGTAGGTTCTGTTTTACATTCTTAATTAGTGAGGTTGAACATTTGTCCCCAAAAGCACTTTTGTTACTAGAACCAGAAGTTCATTTCACAGCTGTGTTTTGTTTGCTCTGGAAAGGAAAGTATCAGGGCAAACCAAATAATATATTTAAAAGATTCTTCATGATAACGCAAAATACCGTCATCCTCTGTAATTACCACCAACCATTGCCCATGAGTCAGTCACGTGTTGAAGCAGGAACTCATCGATAACACATAACACAAATGAGGTTTCAGAAACTGTTGGTATAACGTCATCATTCTTAAGTGCTTCTCCAAGATCTGAGCTTTGTGTTTTCTTCAGAATTTGCCACTCACCCTAGCAGACAGACCTTTGCAAATCTGTGCCCCGAACGCAGCCTCTTCTAATTGACCATCCTTAAAGCAAGGATTTCTGAACCTGGTTCTCCATTATCTGAGAAATGAACCATGGGCTCTGTACCCAGAGTGTGTTGGGAAGATATTTCTAAGGTTTGCTTCTCCAGAGTGTGTTCATATTTGCCTGTGGTTTGAACAGTTCTGTCTAGCTTCTGCTCTGAGCTTATTGTACAACTGTAGCTGAGTGGTTTCAGCCTCATTGAGAATAATTTTATCTACTGATATAACAGCAATACTATTATGTTAACTCCTAGAGAAAATAGCAGGACACTTTCTTGATTATAGAGCGTGCGATATTTTAGATCTTGTGTTTCCATTAAGTTTTATTCTGAATCACCTTTTCTTTACAACCTGTCACCTGAAGGTCCTGATAATGACTTAATTCTACATATCTGAAGTGTAAGTCCACATTAATTTGTCTAGCAGCAGCGCATGGAAACTGGTAGAATGGCACAAACAGTGGGGTATGTGATGGGTGTGAGATAACTGGGTAAACATGGGAATCCAAATTGCAGACCCACCCTATTCCAATGTTATATGATCTGGGTCTGCGATTCCCATTTATTCTGCTGCTGGGATGACCAATAATGTCTGAAAGGTGTCAACAGTATGGTTTTCTTAGCACTTCACTAAAATGATATTCATGGCAAATTGTTTTTAAAAGCATGCAACAATTCTGCTCTAATATTTAAATTGCTTCTTTGCAGAAAAAACTAAAATCACTATAGTAAAAACCTTCAATGCATCAGGTATGACTTAATATCAATATCAAGACTTTCTTTTTTATAACTAAAGTAAAATGAAACGAATGGCTGGTTTTTATGTTTTCTTTCTCTTTTTTCCCACCCTTTAAAAGTGAAATCTGTTCTTAATGAATAGGTGTTTATGCACTGGGTACCTGAAGTTGTACTAAGTGTTTGGGGCTATATAATCATGATGAAATACAATGCCCACCCTTAAGAATCTTCTAGTTTGGGGAGAGACAAGGCAAACAAAGAGATAACTAACATGAACATGTATGCAGATAAAGGCAAATGATAACACAACTGTTTCTGACATGGTTAAGCATGGGAAATAAAAGGGCTGGTGCTAGTGGTTATCAATGGGATCTAATTTATGAGGGAGAGATTCTTAGAGGAGTCAACCTCAAACTCTTTTGAAATCAAAAAAGGGATGTACTTTTAAGTACCTAGTGTAAGAGTAGGAATATGTGATTTGCTTAACAAAAGCTTCTGGTTGATTTAAAGCAGGGGTTAGCAAACTGTGGCCTGCAGGGCAAATGTGGCCCACTACCTATTTTTGTAAATCAAGTTTTATTGGAACACTGCCATACCCATTTGTTTACATGTTATCTATGGCTAGTTTTCCGATACAATGAACAGGAGAGTTGAGTAGTTGTGACAGAGACCATGTGGCCCACAAAACCTAAAATATTTATTATTTGACCCTTTACAAAGTTTTCTCACTCATGACTTAAAAGGATGACCTGTGGCCATGTACTTGGGGGAAATTACAGATAACAGCCCTAGCAATGGGAAAGAAAATTCTCAGGGTTAGTGAGCAGCAAAAGACACACATCACTGGAAACAAAGGTACCACTAAAATTTAGAGAAAGGTGAGAGATGGTGGAATGTAACACTTAGTGAACAATAGACCAATGGTTGTAGAGAACATTTAAAGCGTTACTACCCACCATCTAAAGCAGGTTTATTTAAGATGAAATCTCTCTTTTGGTGTGGGTAACATTGCTGTGAAACAATGTAGAATTCTACAGGTCGGGTAACTTTTGGCACCTAAATTCAGTTTGCTCACAGAATCAAAACTCTTAGTTGAAGCATGATGCCTATACAACAAACATCACCCAGATCATTCTGGCAGAAACCATTTCACATGCACTAATACAAGCTCTAATTTTAGTTTGTGCCCAGACTTGTTCTCTTAAGAAAAAAATTAAGCAGTCATAAAGTACAATGGAAATAAAAGAGCAATCAGGCATTGCATACATAATTCTGACCAAGCCAGACCTAACAAGGACAGCAAAATATCCCTTAATAGAACAATCTTTTCCCCTTGGCCCTTTGCTTAATACGTTATCAACATTTGCACCTCACATTTACTATAGATTTCTTTTACTTCGCCAAAATGATGAAATTAACGAAGGCAAGATTTTTAGGGAGTAAACCTTGAGCTCTCTTCAAATCAAAGAAGAGATGTACTTCTCCTTTCACCAAGGGAGAGAGTGTTTTTTAGGTGAATGTGTATGGAGTTTTTGATTTATTTATTTATTTATTTATTTATTTATTTAATCTCCCATTCGTCTGTCCCTCCTTTGTATGCCTGTGTGGTCTGTTGTCCTGGCCATCACTCCATTTTGCCTTCACTATAACTTTTTATTTACCGCCCACTATCACTTACTAGATGGCATGCTCATTGAGGGCAGGGTCTGTATCTGGAACCTTCCCAAACCTGTAGGATATGATAGTTGTTCAGCAAATAGTTTTTGAATTTTGTGGTTTTCGCCTAGGTGCAGTGACATCATGACATTGATGTTATTTCTTACATATATTTGCATAAGACCAGCATTAGAGCGTTCATGGACTCCCCTGCCCAGGAAAGGAAAGAGGATCTATGAGTAAGGGCTATTGCATTTAAAGTTTCTATGCTCGATTTGCATTCACACTGTTCTTTTTATGTTGGACAGGAGAGGGTTAGACAGTGACACACTAAAGAATAGTAAAGAATCAGGTTCTATAGCTGACCAACTAAGAAATGAAAACTCTCTCATTCCTCTAGTCTTTGTGGAATTCATCCAGCCAATTATATCCAACTCATAATATTTTAGACCCACGTTTGATGCCTAAATTTGTGAATTCTCTTGACAATGTAGGATATAAGTGTAGGTGTTGACATGTTTAACTGGCCGGGTTGTTTTCTTTGCAGGAGTCAAACCCCAGAGAAATATCTGCAATTTGTCATCTATTTGCAATGACTCAGGTTAGTTCTTGTGTACATTACACATTACCAGATAAATGAGCTCCAGAGAGAGAAAAGGGTTTTCTCCTGTTGAGTATGTGATGTGTATCTCTCTGATCTGTCTCTTTTCACATCGCCTGGCTACTAAGAAGTCCCAAATGAAAACAAAAGCAAATTTTAGATCTGCCTGAAATTATCCCGTTGCTTAGTGAGATGATGGATTAACTTTCTATGAGAATATGAAGCTCTACACCAGATATTTTCGCCATAGCTTTAAATCCATAACTAATACCCTTAGAGTTGATCCATGAATATAACTAGTAATGAACTTAATTATTGAAAGCCACTTCTGGTATATAAATCCCTCAAGCCTTTCCATAGGACCTTAAGTATTATAGCTTAGAAATAGGGTGTTGTCTTCTGCTAAAAGTAAAATATACCGCTCCACTAGAATGTTGAAAACCTCACGGACACCTAGTTTAATTGGTTGCTAATTCCAGTAGTGCCCAGAGTGTATTTTGCCATCTTTAACCCAGACTGTCACTCTTTTTCAAATTGAAAATGGAAATCTCTTGAGAACACGCTATTTTTGAAATGGGAATATTTTCCCTTCTGCCATGGGCCAGAAAGAATGAAACAACCGTTTTTCTCACATTGGTTTGGCTTGTTGGGTTCCCTTCCTTATTAAAACCAATGAAAGCAGATGTGAAAAACATAAAAACATGGTGTGGTAGGTCAGTACTGGATCACGGGAAGAGAGAGGAGGAAGGTAATGAAGTATTTTGTAATTTTAAACTCTTAAAAAACAATCCTTATAGGAATGTTTTCCATTTCTTCTGTTCCTTTTGTTCTGTTTCCTCTAATAATTTGTTTTAAAGACACGGGAAACAACTTCAAGTAAAAGAGGTTAAGGTTGGGTTGTATTAGAAAATAAGAAAACTTTGTATTCAAAGAATGGTCCACAAACATTTTCTACTTGTGTGAATGTGAGCTTTAGGGATGTGAGTATGTGCCAGGTAGAGTATCGTAGGCAAATATTAGCTGGCTTTGATTAAAGGGGAAAAAGACTTGTGAGATACATTTCACTTTCATATATTGTGTAGCTCTTCTTCCCTCCCTCTTCTCTTACCCTTCTCTTACTGAATTCTCCATAATTTCATTATTTTTACGCTTCATCTGTGTTTTGGACTGGTGACTAATGTCTAGTTTAGTGTTGTGTCTACATGATGTTTGATAACTTTGAAAATTGAACATTTAGAAAACAAAAAACAAAAAATAAAAAACGGTCATCTTGAATAACAGATGCCAGGAAGCTAGTTGGAGTAATGTTTTCCTCAGTTAAGTGACTGAATTGACCATTTGTTTTAGTGTCTGGTGAAAACAGCCTCATCAGGGAACCAACTCTTTTGGCACCAGAAATCCCATGGTCTCCTGCCAGAAACGAGAAACCTTCACTTCTCACAGGTTCCAATCTGACTTCATTAAGGGAAACGGAGGCTGGTGAAAAAACTGGGAGCTGACCAGGCAGAGTTAGGCTGAGGGTCAAAAGGTTCCGGGTCACACTGCTAACACTGTGCTCGCAGCACATGTATGAAATTCAGCGTGCGCTCCACAAGACTGAAGGATGAACTTGGAGAATGGACTGATAAGGGAGACAAATTGTCGGTGTCGGCACATGCACACGCTAAATACATCTTTAATAGCTAAGGGTTTTTCCCAAAATGGATAAGTAATTCTATGCATATATCAAGTATCTTTACTTTTAATAATTGTATACTGCATTAATTGAGATTTCAGCATGAACATACCGAAGTTGAGGTTCTCAGTTAGAACAGTTGCTAAAATAGATAAATCCTGTTCGTCACTGGGCCAGTGGCTTTGTCGGCCATTTTAAGTGGAAGTGGACCATTGGGTACTTGGCTGTGGGCACCAGTGGTACTTTGGGTTGTTATAAAAATGAGCTGAGAAGGCATTCAACCCTCTAGCTCAGGAGTTGACAAGCTACTGCCCATAGTCTAAATACCTGCCACCTGTTTTTGTAAATAAAGTTTTATTGGAACATAGCCATGCAAGTCGTGTACATATTGTTTGGCTGCTCTCATGCAAAGTTGAGTATTTCTGACAGAACATATGGCCCACAAAACCTCAAATATCTGATCGGATACCAAAAAAATGGCTGACACCTGCTCTAGTTTGTATGACCTCTTTGCCTTCTGCTCTAGAGGCTGGTTTTTGGGGCGCCTGGGTGGCTCAGTCGGTTAAGCGTCTGCCTTCGGCTCAGGTCATGATCCCAGGGTCCTGGGATCGAGCCCCACATCGGGCACCCTGCTCAGCGGGGAGCCTGCTTCTCCCTCTCCCTCTGCTGCTCCCCCTGCTTGTGCTCACGCTCTGTGTGTGTGTGTGTGTCAAATAAATAAGCAAAATCTTAAAAAAAAAAAAAAAAAAGAGGCCGGTTTTCTGTCTCTGTAGATTATGAAGTGCACACAGTGTGCTTCTGTTAAGCAGTCTCTATTTTCTTTCTTTCTGATCGAGTCGGAGCCCCTCCAAGTATACGCTGTAGGAAACAGGTTGACTAAAATTGAGTTCTGTATTTCCCGAAGTGAGCATTTTAAGAACAGAGTTTTCTGGCATTTTGGGGATGAAAGCCACAATGAGTTGTTCAACTGAAGAAAAGATTCTCCCTGCAGACTATTCAGGTTTCAAAAGCAAAATCTTAACTTTGTTCCTAGCGGGGAGATTGCACTTGGTCGCTATATTTTAAAAAGAAAAAAAAGAAAAACCCAAATGGCAAGGAATAAATAGACTCTCATAAGGCTGCTTAACTTCTGAGAAACACTTTTTCTCTCCCTCCTTTATGTATGTAACTGCAACTAGAAAACCCCAAAAGATTTTTTTTAAAGATTTTCTTTTATTCATTTGAGAGAGAAACAGAGAGAGCACGAGCACAAGGGGGGCAGAGGAAGAGGGAGAAGCCTCTGCCTGGCAGGGAGCCTGATGCGGGCCTCGATCCCAGGACCCTGGGATCATGACCTGAGCTGAAGGCAGACGCTTAGCCTACTGAGCCACACAGGCGCCCCCCAAAAAGATTTTTAATGTTAGAGCCGGTTCCTCAAGTTAGCATCTTTATGGGAAAAAAGGTCTGATGAGCAGCATGTAGGATTAAAATTTCTTGACAAGGAGGCAAGTTTTTTCTCTTTCCGCATTCCCACATAGAATTTATGGTTCACATTTTCTGAAAATTGTATTGGTGGTCATTGAGTACCATTCTGATAGAAAAGACAGTAAATGTGAGTAACTGCAAAGAATTTAATGAAACCATTTATAAATTTGATTATTCATTATTAATCTGATAATCTTTTCCTGTGTTGTATTAATCCTCATGCTCTAAGGATGCAAGTCTCAAATTTTGTTTTGCAAATTTATTTTTAGCATTTTTTAGAGGTGAGATAATGTTTCCATATGAAGAAAGCAATGTTACCCAGGTAGGTTTTAAAGATTTTTTTTAATTGCAATCTTAAAAAGGAAGTGCTTGTGCATTTAAAGATTTGTTTAAGGCTCAGATTATTCATGGTATTCGGCATATTTACTTTTATGACCAAATTTAAATAAAATAAGTGTTGTCGAATCACTAGCTTTTTCAAGAGGGTTTGACTTCATAATAATCATGGTACTTTGTTAATAGGCATATTTCAGTTTTCACTAAACTTGCTGCTGAATGTTCATACGATGGAATCCTATTGCCTTTAAAACTTTTTTAATTATATTAGAAACTTCTAGCAATAAGAAATATATTGAATCTAAGAGTAGTCTTATGAATCTGATCCTGTTCCACCTCATGGGGGATTCAGATGCAGTAGAGTCAGACTTCCCATGACCTAGACTGGTTGAGGATCCCAGCTAAATGTGGTTTGTTCTTCCAGTGACTATTTCCTGAGCACCTACTACGTGCCAGGCGAGGAGCAAGGTGCTACAAATGAAGTGAAGGCTGCTACCAAGTTCCCTCTTTACCCTGGGATCTTAAGTCTGAGACCTTTCATGTGGAGAGCTTTAATCGTATTCTTTTTGGGGAACCCTTGGAATAATGAAATTAATTAGCACATTAGACTTGCTGATTCAGAATATTTTTTAAAGGAAATATAAAAACAAAAAGTAGCTCAGTTAATATGGATTTGATCGTTGGCTAGATAATACTCCATACCGTTGGCATTCAGTCTCTGGGGTGTAGTTCTTTGGGTGGCCAAGGAAACTGAAGAACAACTTCTTGTTAGAGAGTGTAAAAAAACCACAACAATATTTGTGATATTCTTAATGATTTTGTACTCCTAGCAGAATCAAAATACGGCTAATGACACCTTATCTGGAGTCCTGTCTCTAAGGGAATCAAAGTGAGTAATCTACTGCTTGATTTAAAAGTTAAGACGTCAACTATGGAAAGGTACTTGTTGAGCTATCTTTACTTTTGGAAACTGAGAGTAGGAAATAGACCCAAAGCTTATAAAAATTTGGTTTGTGAGTTCTTAGCAAATAGACAGTAGTTACCCGTCATCAGCTAATAGCCCTGTGAGGCTGTTCGCTTTGATGCTCTGTAGGTATGTAAGAGGTCAGTTTGAATTGGTATTTGAGCTTTAGTACGATTTGGTAGCCAGAAAGGTTGGAAGAAGAGTTCAAGGTGGGATGCCATGTATTCCATTTGTTCATGCTTTCATGAAGCATCGGTCGTTCAAAAGTCAGAGAGAAGTCTTTGTGAAGTAGGTACTAGCTTCCAGGGACAAGCATGGACAATGAGAGATACATTACAAATATAGATGCTCCCAGTCAGACACAAGGCCAAAATGTCAGGCTAGGCCCGGAGTTAGTCTTACCTGAGTGTCACCGGGAGGGGAGACATCACGTCTTCATCCTCCTGCAAGGAAGCAGCATCAGAGATAAAATCCATCTACTCTCAATCTTGCTACTACCCCTCAAAGGAGATTTTCATCAACTTTTGAACCAAATCCAAAAGCTCCGGGGGGAGTATCTGTGATGACATTGAAGAAAAAAAACCTCTCCTAGGTCAAAACAAGGGACATCTGGGTGGCTCAGTCGGTTAAGCGTCTGCCCTCGGCTCAGGTCATGATCCCAGGGTCCTGGGATCGAGCCCCACATCGGGCTCCCTGCTCAGCGGGGAGCCTGCTTCTCTCTCTGCCTGCCGCTCCCTCTGCTTGTGCTCTCTCTCTCTCTCTCTGTCTCTCTCTGATGAATAAATAAAATCTTTAAAAACAAAACAAAACAAAACTCTTCTTAAGGGTCATCCTTTCATTTAGCATTTTGACCTGGCTGCTTCCGCTGAGTCAGCAATGCATAGGTGGAGGGGAACCTTAGGATTCCACCTGGGGGATATCAAACATCTCTAGGGCTCCCCTGAGTGAGTGTGTAGCAGCAAACAGTTAAACTAATGAGAACTGGGATGGACAGGAGCGGTATTTCTGTCCTTTATGCCTATTTTTTTAACTCCTGATAAAAATGTAGCTTTCCCAGCTATTCAAAGTATATGTGTGAAATAAAAAGCAGAGGATATCAGTGTCCTAGAAGTATCTTAAACTTTAGATGGGAAACAATATTGATAAGATACATTTTTTAATTTTTTAAAATTTTTAAAGATTTTATTTATTTTATTTGAGAGAGAGAGAGAGAGCATGAGAAGGAGGGGGATCAGAGGGAGAAGCAGACTCCCCGCTGAGCGGGAAGCCTGATGCAGGGCTCGATCCTGGGACTCTGGGATCATGACCTGAGCTGAAGGCAGACACTTAACTGCCTGAGCCACCCAGGCGCCCCAAGATACATTTTTTTAAACTCACAAATTAATAAATAGAACAGAAATTCACATACTTGTAATTCATCTTAATTACTAGACTTGAAATATAGAGGAGTTCATTTACAGCCATGAAGCATTTGTTGAGCACCTACTATGTGTTTGGCCTTGGGGATAAACCCAACTCTCAGGATGGAAAACTGGCTCTAGAACAATGGTTCTCTACCCTGGCTGCATATTAAAATCACCTGGGGAGCTTTTAAAAATCCTGATGTCCAGGCACACTCTGTAACAATTAGATCAGTATTTGGGGGCTGGGACACAGACGTTGGTATTTTTGAATGCCCCCCCTGATGGTTCCAGCATGAGGCCAGTTTTTAGAACCAGGAGTCTAGAGTCTGGTAGGATAGACCTAGGATGCAAACAAATAACAGTACAGTAGAATCCCTACAATAAATGTGACATATTTAGGGTTCCAAAGGATGTTCTACATATCTAAATATAGAGCAGGCAGAGTGGTTGGACTTGAACCCAGGGGCCAGGGAGACCCCCAGAAAGGTAACCTCTGAGCACAGTTAAGAAGGAGCGGCTTCTGCCAGCTAGAAAAGCTAGCTGACTACTTACTGTTGCCACAATCCTTCTCTTCTTTCCTCCAGACCCTCCCTGGAACCACCTAGAACTATTGCCCATCCCTTGGAGCTGGGTTTCTCAGCCTCGGCACTATTGACATTTTGGACCTGATAGTTCTCTATTATGCAGGGCTGTGTTTGCACTGTAGGATGTGTAACAGATCCCTGACCTCTATCCACTAGATGCCAGTAACACCCAGCCCCCAATTGTGACAATCAAAAACATCTCCAGATATTGCCCAATGTCCCCTGGGGGACAGAGTCCGTCCCCCCACCCCAGTTGAGAACGGCCCTAGAGTGAATTCTTTATTTTATTTTTTTAAATTTTATTTATTTGAGAGAGAGGGGCAGACGGAGGGAGAAGCAGGCTCCCCACTGAGCAGGGAGCCTGACACAGCCCATCCCAGGAGTCTGAGATCATGACCCTAGCTGAAGGCAGACACTTAATCTACTGAGCCACCCAGGCGCCCCTAGAGTGAATTCTTTAACTAGATTTCTTTTATCTTAACTTCCTGTGAAGCTCTTCCACATTGAAGAAATAAAAGTGTTGTTTGAGTGGGATTGGAGGAGAGGAATGAGGGAAATTCTGGAAGAGGAGTGATGAAGAAGGGAAGGGGGGCTAGAGAGTGCTAGAGGGCAGGTGGGGTCAGGTGGAGAGGGAGTGAGGAAGAAATCAGGGGTGCAGGGCCCCCATGGCGAGTGGTGGACTCCTCTCAGAAATTTCACCTCGGGCCAGCTCTTCCTTGGGCCCTCTGCCAGAAGAAGCTGCCTGGGGGTTGCAGGAGCCTAATGAGTAACAAGATTGTTCAACCATAATTTATATCTTGCTGTTGGCTAGAACTGATAGAGCTTCTGTCTGGTTAGTTTCCCTTGTCATATAAATAATTTATTTTTCTCACATAGGAATCTCTTAGTATGCCCAGTGTTTCTTCAAAGTGAGCACTGGAAGCAATAAATACCATAGGCTTAGTTTAATTGCTAAAAATCTAACTTGTTTTGAATTTAACATCACCAGTGATCTCCTTCATGTCAATTTCTCTCGTTTTATTAACAGACGATCAGAGCTAAACAAAGCCCTGCAAACCTTAAGTGAGGTAATCATAGTACATCCTATACCTTGTTTATCATTACTGTTTCTATTTGGGGGAAAGCGTGGAGTTCTGTGTTCCTGAGGAGAAATGTATTCAAACTTCCCCAAATCTGTCCTATAAAAGATTGAATAAACTAGTTCCTTTACTCCAGAAGTCAGAACTGGATGGATCCAGAGTCAGAACTGGATATCACAGTGGAATGCTGTTACAAGGGGATAGATTTTCCTTTATGTAAAACCAAACGTTTCTTAAGATGAGGGCTCCAGAATGAGCTCCCTTGTGTGGTAGTGAGTTCTCAACAGTAGCAGGATGCAAGCAGAGACTGCCCCCCCCCCCCACAGCCCGAGTAGCTTTGATGATACTTGATGATACATCAGGAATCTGATAGCAATGTGAATTGGATGATCCCTAGGGGTTATTGTGATTCTAAGATTCTATGAGGCTGTGATAAGTCCTAGGTTGTTTTGTCTGACATTCTCAACTGTCAAAGGAACCTATATATATATATTTTTTGTTTCAGACTTATTTTACCGTGTGTGCTACAGCAGAGGCCCAAAGGTCAGTCATTTTTAATACTTTTATCCATATTATTTTGTTACTCATGAGAAAAAAAGTTTTGAGGGGTCTTAGGTTGCAAATTCAAATGTGTTCCTCTAAAATAAATACATATTCATGACATTTTGGATATATGTTTTTATCCTCTGAAACATGCATCACTCTGCCACGTCCCTCTTCCCGTTTCTTTATGAATCACAGAGGGGTGGGTGGGACTGGGCCATTTGCCTCTGGTGTGGTGATGGTAAGGACTATCAGTGTCCTTAGCCCCAAAGGCCACCAATATAACCAAGAAATGGCTCCCAGTGGTCCAGTCTAGTGAAGGCCAGACAGAGAAGAAGGAACATAATATGGTGCTTGGAAGAAGGAGAGAGGGGAGGAAAAGATGGGAAAGAAAGAGAAAAGAAGAAATTAAAAAGTGTGCAGGGGTGCATCAGAGATTGCCCGACAGTTATTTGAGGTTGCACAGATGATCATTTTAAATTGTGTCCATCGGCTGTCTTGGCTGCATAAGCGAACGACTTACATAGGTCAGTAATCTCGTCACCTGAATCCTGAGCATTCTGTGAGAGTACAAGTCCTAGAAAATGATGGTTTCTGCTCATCAGGCTATTCATTGGTACAAATACTGGCAATTCTTCATGAAATTGTAGATTGAATCCCTATCCACTATATATATTTAGTTCATTTCACTTAACCACTTTTGGTTATTTGCAACATTAATATTTTTTCACGTAAATCAAGACTAAAGTAAAAAAAAAAAAAAATAAGCGATAATGTCTTAAATTGCTAATTACCTGATAATCTAGATGGAATTGCCAGAGGGGTTTTGGATTTAAGAGACCTCGATGTTCATCCAGGCTGGTAGGTGACAGGGCTGCCATGGTGGAAATTCAAATGCCTACAGACACCAGGCTATTAGCCAGCTGCGGGTAAGACTCTCAATGTTAAGATGCTTGTCTTTGCAAACAAGTTGCACCCCCGCCAGTTCATAGTTCCCGCAGGCAAAATGAATCAGCAGTTGTGTGTGGTCACAGGGTCTCTGGTTTGTAACCTCTGCGACTGTAAACCTCTATAAATGTCTCATGGTTGAAAGTCGTGGGTGGTCACAAGCTTATTGGGCTGTCCCTCCAAGCTCACAGCATCAGTGTCTCCTTTCCTCACTCCCAAGTTTGAAAAAGCATTTACAAATATGTAGGTAGGTTTCCAGTTTAGTAACATTCTGGTTATATATATTTCTCTTTACAGCACATTAAATTGTACATTCACAATAAAAATGAATAAAACAATGAACATATGTGCTGCAATGGTTGCTTTGAGAAGAGTAAAGATTCAACCGATGGGTAAGTTGTCTCTATCTTCACTGCTGTGTTCTTTTTCACATGACTTTGACGTGTTCTTTTTAAAACTGAAAATATAATCAATAAATTTAAGTATGTGATAGCTTTCTGTTTTGACTCTTGGACAGCTTTTAGAGAGCTCTAAAATGTGATTTTTTTCCCCCACTTTCTCAATAAAGTTTCAGTATACTGTATTTGAAAACAAGATAGGAAAAAAAACCTACTGAGAGAGGGGGACTTCTATATGGAGTGTTTGATCCATTGCTGCGGAATGTACTTACTTCGGAATTCTTAGGAGCTGTTGAAGAGCAATTAATATTGCATGCATATAACTTCCCCCAAATTATTCACTCAATAAATATTTCTGAGCACCTATTATGTATGTATGATTGTCAATATAATAGTATCCAGTTTTATTTTATCACCTATTTTAGACAGATGCTTTTTAAAATGCATCCAGTGTAGGAAACATAATACTTGATGGATCTGAGCTTCTGCCTTGCCTTATTCTTAACCATGTATTTTCTTCTTTCTTTTACTGTTGTCTCCAGAACGGTGCTGCTGTTCTGGCAGGATACCATGCCCTTCCTCCCCGGAAGAGTTAGGAAAACTGCAGTGGTATGTAGCATCCAGGCTGACATTTTTCCTAAAAGCAGTAATGATAATAATAATAATAATAACATTTAATCACCATGCTGGCTAAGGAATTTTGGAATTTTGACAGTGAAGAAGGGCTTTCAATTTTAGAGGAAATGCAGTTTTCTGTTGTATCAAGTTTCCATGTGGACCATTACTTTGAAATAATGGTTTGCAGTCTTGGTTGCATATCAAAATCACCTGGGGAGTATTAGAAATATTCTGGCCCTCTTCCCCTCCACCCCTGCCCCTGCCTCACCAACTGAATGTCATCATATTTTTTAATTTTTCCAGTGTGGTAGTTGAGAAAGAGTATCTCAGTGGTATTTTAATTTGCACTTCTGAGGTCTGTTTGAACAATTTTTCATGTATTTGGGGGTCATTTTTGTATTTTTCTTCTTAATTGTGCGTTCATGTCTTTCCCACTTTTTCTACTGGATATCTGATCTGTTTTTTTTTTTTTAAGATTTTATTTATTAGAGAGAGCGCATGTGCACACAAGTAGGTAGAGTGGCTGGCAGAGGGAGAGGGAGAAGCAGGCTTCCTGTGGAGTGGGGAGCCCGATGTGGGGCTCGATTCCAGGACCCTGAGGTCAAGACCTGAGCCGAAGGTAAAGGCTTAACCGACTGAGCCACCCAGGTGCCCCTGATCAGTTTTTTTTTTAAGATTTTATTTATTTGGGGTGCCTGGGTGGCTCAGTCGTTAAGCGTCTGCCTTCGGCTCAGGTCATGGTCCCAGGATCCTGGGATCGAGCCCCACATCGGGCTCCCTGCTCAGCAGGAAGCCTGCTTCTCCCTCTCCTACTCCCCCTGCTTGTGTTCCCTCTCTTGCTGTTTCTCTCTCTGTCAAATAAAGAAATAAAATCTTTAAAAAAAAAAAAAGATTTTATTTATTTATTCAAGAGAGAGCAGGGAGAGGAGCAGAGGGAGAATCTCCAGCAGATTCCCTGCTGAGCACAGAGCCCAACGCAGGACTCCATCTCAAGACCCTGAGAACATGACCTGAGCCGAAATCAAGAGTTGAATGCTTAACCCACTGCATCACCCAGGCACCCCTGATCACCTGATCAGTTTTTAAGAGTCCTTTATATAGTGGGATATTAACCCTTTGCGGTATATGTTGCAAATATTTTCTCCCAGTTTGTCAGTTATCTTTTGACTTCGTGTTTTTGTCACGCAAATTAAATTTTTTAAAAAATGTAGTTAAGGGGCGCCTGGTGGCTCAGTCGGTTAAGCATCTGCCTTCCATTCAGGCCATGATCTTGGGATCCTGGAATCCAGCCCCGCAGGCCCAGGCTCCTTGCTCAGCAGGGAGTCTGCCTCTCCCTCTGCCCCCCGCCCCCCCATGCATGAGGATGCGCGCACACACACTCTCTCTCTCAAATAAATAAATAAAATGTTTTTTAAAAATTGTAGTTAAATTTGCCAGTCTTTTCTTTTATTGCCTGTGGATTTGAAGTCTTAGCTAGAAAGCCTTTTCCTATGCCCAGGTTATAGGGGAATTCATCCTTGAGTTTTTCTAGTAATTATATGGTTTCTTTCTTTCTTTCTTTTTTTACATTAAATCCACTTGGAATTTATTCTTGTGTGTGGGGCAAGGTATGGATCTAATTCAAACTTTTCGAAAATGTCTAGCCAGGGGTTCCACACCATTTATTAAAAAGTCTATCTTTTCCTCAGTGATTTGAGAAGCCATCTTTGGAATATGTTAAATGTTGATAGCTATTTGATCCCAATTCCAGACATTAGATGCTAACATTGAGGGAAGCTGAGTGAGGGATGTAGGGAACTCTGTGTTATTTTTGCAGGGTTTCTGTAAGCCTAAAATTAATTCCATTGAAGAATTTTTTGAGAATCCTGATTTCCAGTCTCCCACCCTCAGTGATTCTGATTTAATTGGTCTGGAACACAGCCTCGGCATTAAGGGTTTTAAAAGCCCTCTTGGCGATTCTAATGTGCAACCAGTGTTGAGAATGACTGCCTTAAACTCAGCACCAAAATGGAGGGAAGCTGGGAGGCAGATGATCCCAAAGTCATGGATGACGTGATCACAGGTGTATACAAATATACATAGAAAAAACTAGGAAGTGAATGAATGAAGGAAAATACTCACAGGGCATAGGTGATATTTTGTTTACTATTCCTTTTTTTTTCTTTGCAGCATTTTCAATACTTTATTACAATCAGATAAAATTTGTATTTGAACAAAAGGACATACATTTTTTTTTCAAGATTTTATTTATTAATTTGACAGAGAGAGACATAGCGAGAGAGGGAACACAGGCAGGGGGAGTGGGAGAGGGAGAAGCAGGCTTCCCGCGGAGCAGGGAGCCCGATGCGGGGCTCGATCCCAAGACCCTGGGACCATGACCTTAGCCGAAGGCAGACGCCTAATGACTGAGCCACCCAGGCGCCCCAGGACATACATTTTTCAATGTAAAGCTTCTCATATGGGAACAAAAGGCTAGCTGTAGCCTGTCTGCCCTGTGTGGGCTGTATTTCTGGGATGTATTAAAACATTGGACCTCAAGGAATAGCTAAAGGACTTTAGTTTAGGATTTGTAGCATTTTCTGTAATAAAAAGTGAAGAATAAGTTTTAAGCTCAACATGCTCCATTAAGCTGAAGGGTTGAGGCCCATTTGAGAGAGAGAATTTCTAGAAGTACCAGGATCAGATGAAGAGATCATAGCTCTTTTGAGGCAGCCCCACAGACCTCTGATGCCTGCCCATTCAAAGAGCTGTGAGGACGAAGCGGCAGGACACAGAAAAGCGGGCAGAATATGAGCTCATTGTCTGGCTCGGGCTCTGTCATCAGCTAGCTGTGTATCCAGCTGTTGATTCTTTATCAATAGAAATAAGCCTCAGGTTCCTCCTCCGTAAAATAGGAAGTGAGCCCTATCAGCACTTCTCAGACATTACTGTGCATATCAGCCACACAGGGTCTGGTTAAAATTCTGATCCAGGAGGTCTGGGAAAGACCTGAGCTGCTGCCTTTCTACCAGGTGAAGCCAGTGCTCCTCGTTCATGGACCTCACTTTGCGCAGTGGGGTCTAGTCCACAGAGCAGTGGTTCTCAACCCTGGATGCACATTGGAATCATCTGGGGAGTTTTAAAAACACCCATACCTGCCTCCCACCCTCAGAAATGGTGATGTCATTGGTGTGGGGTGCAGTCCAGGCTTCTGGATTTTTCAGGATTCCTGGGTGGGGTGATTCTTTTTTTTTTTTTAAGATTTTATTTGTGAGAGAGTGAGAGCATGAGTAGAGGGAGAGGGGAGGGGGAGAAGCAGACTCCCCACTGAACGCAGAGCCTGACGTGGGGCTTGATCTCACAACCCTGAGGTCATGACC
Organism: Neomonachus schauinslandi; assembly: GCF_002201575.2. Classification (NCBI taxonomy): domain Eukaryota; kingdom Metazoa; phylum Chordata; class Mammalia; order Carnivora; family Phocidae; genus Neomonachus; species Neomonachus schauinslandi. The sequence continues at coordinate 111,537,669 of NC_058419.1, forward strand.
GGAGCCAAAGGCAGATGCTTAAGTGACCGAGCCACCCAGGTGTCCTATTTTTAACTTTTTAAAAAGATTTTATTAATTTATTTGAGAGAGAGAGCATGAATGGGCAGGGAGGGGAGGAGGAGCAGAGGGAGAGGGAGAAGTAGGCTCCCCTCTGAGCAGGGAGCCCGATGTGGGGCTCGATCCCAGGATCCCAAGATCATGACCTGAGTGTACGGCAGACGCTTAACCGACTGAGCCACCCAGGTGCCCACTTTGGGCGCTTTTAAAACCTGATGTGTCAAAGTGGCCTTGGGTGCTGGAAATACTCTCTTTGGATCTGGGTGGTGATGATATAGGTGTATCCACGTATAAAAATTCTTCAAGCTCTAAATGGAAGATTAGTACAGTCTACCGTATGAAGAAGCGTATTAAAACAGATCGGATGCCTGCAGCCACCCCAGAGAGTCCAGTTGAGTGGGCCTGGGATGGGAGCCCCTGCACTGGTGTGCAGCGCTCGGAGGTTTCTCATGTAGAGCTGGCATTGCCCGCCACCGCTCTGCCCCTCGGCGTGCCTCTCCCGACGGATGGAGGGCTCCGAGTAGCAGAAGTGCCAAGAGTGTCCGAGAGAGGGTAGCCTCTTCCCCCAGATCTAAGAAGGAAATTTAATTTAGACTTTGCAAAGCACCTCTGCTGTGACTCGGCCCGACGGGTTGCTGCCGTACACAGTTCAGAGAACGGAGTCTCGGAGAACTGGGTGGATTGCCTAGAAGACTACTGAGAGCTGGAGCCTCAGCCAGGGCTTCTCGACTCACCACTTTTCCGACTGTCTGGCGCCCCTTCGTCCACACTGCCACCCTGAACCCCAGGCTGTGTAGACAGGCCTCCGGCGGGTGTCTGACCAGACTAGACTGAGGCAGCATTTCTTTTTATGGGTATGACCTGCCTCGGGTTCCTCAACCTACTATTCCTGCCTCCTCTCACCCCAGAGAAGCAATAAGGACACATTCTAGTTGGTGCTCTTAAGTCACCATCTAAAACTGGATCCATCAGAGGTTTCCCTAGGTAATAGTTTGTTGCCCCCTCTGGTTACTCTTACCCCCCCCACCCCAAGACTGGTGGATCTTGATAGTAGATGAGTTCTTCTCAACCTTGCATGCCATGAAAATATACGGGCCTGGGGGCCTCACCCCTGCACCAAGACGAACTGAAACAGATGCTGAGGAGTAGGCCACAAAAAACTCTGTATATTTTTTAAAAGTCCTCTGGGTTTTCTCATGCACGGCCTAGGTTGAGAACCACTGGGCTAAAGCAATACTGAGGGCGTAGCTGATTTACAAACTGGGGGCCCCTATGGCCCCAGCTTAATTTATTTTTTCAGTCAATGAACATTTCCGGTCACTAGGTGCCAGTTAGCATCATGCTATGTTCATCAGTTTCACAAAAATTTAGTATTATTAACTTCAGTTCAAGATTTTCTTGAAACAAAATTCAGTAAGTCAAAGAAAAAAAAAAAGGCAGTGCGATTTACCTATTCCAGCCAATATCACACTGCATGTGAGTGAGCTAAATTTGAGGTTTCATGGAAAAGAAAGGCTTACTTGTGACTCACGAAGACCAGTATGAGAATTTGCTGAAATAAAAAATTCCATTATCCAAATCAATAATAATGATTTTTGCACATTTTTCTAATATGGATCAATACACAGAAGATTGTAAATGTAATTGACAGAATTATGTACTTTGCAAATACTACAGGAAAAATCTGAAGAACATTTTATGATTATTGATAAATTTAGAGCTGCTTTTCAATTTATGCCATACCCTTTTGTACCCCATGTTAATACTGAGTTGACATAAGAGTTTGTGAATCTGGGGCGCCCGGGTGGCTCAGTCGGTTAAGCGTCTGCCTTCGGCTCAGGTCATGTTCCCAGGGTCCTGGGATCGAGCCCCGCGTCAGGCTCTCTGCTCAGCGGGAAGCCTGCTTCTCCCTCTCCCACTCTCCCTGCTTGTGTTCCCTCTCTCGCTGTCTCTCTCTCTGTCAAATAAATAAATAAAATCTTGGGGAAAAAAAGAGTTCGTGAATCTGTTATGGACAGATACAGTTTTGAAATGGATATGCTTTTGCTTCAAAGTGAAATCAATTGTTCTAAAAATGATGAGCCAGTTTTTTAATGCAGATTCGAATATTCAAGGAAAATGATATTTTGGTATTTAAGTTTTTAGAAGAATTTTTTTTCACGATTTTATTTATTTGATAGAGAGAGAGCACAAGCAGGGGGAGCGGCAGAGGGAGAGGGAGAAGCAGGCTCCCCGCTGAGCAGGGAACCCAATGTGGGGCTCGATCCCAGGACCCTGGGATCATGAACTGAGCTGAAGATAGACGTTTAACCAACTGAGCCACCCAGGCACCCAGTATTTAGAACACTTTATAGTATGTTAGGAACAGTTTGGGCGTGTGATTATACTTTTTTGAGAATACATTTTGTAAAACCTAAAAAAAAAAAAATGTGAGACAGATTCCTAATATATGAAAACCAGCTAGGTGGGTAACAGCATGTAACAGCTCCCCCCCACCACCAGAAACACATAGAAGTGTTACAAGATCTCTTCAACTGAGTGATAAGTAATAAAGCACAAGAGCCTGAGAGTAGTGGTGAGTGAGTGACCCAGAACTGGCAGTTCATAAAAGAGCATCCCTCCTGGCTAATTCCTCTCCCAGGGAGGAAGTGGTGGAAGTGGGCAGGGGCAGGGGGCCAGTGGCAAGGGCACGGCAGGTGTGCAGGGCAGAGGCTGGGAGTAGCAGGTCCCTGGTGGAGCCAAGTCACCTTGGTGGTGTCGGGTGGTTGCTAGAGGAGGTGAGCCTCTCTATTGCTTATTCGTGTCTCACGTGCATCTCTCTGATTCTTTCCTTTAGTGACCTGCAGGATCCTGTTGTATGTCTTGCTGGTCATCCAGATGGCTCACCATTTTCTTCTAGCAATTCCATCCCAGTTGTTCCTCGGGCCACCATTCTGTCCCAGGTCTCCAGTGCCTTCTCTTTTGCTGAACCTCTAAATCATCCACCTGTAACCCAGAGCCCTGCCTCTCCAACACGAGGGATTTACCTTCCTTCTCCCCAGCCTTCAGCTCCCCTAGCTTCCAGCTCTGCCATTGATATGCCCCCCAGTTCTGGAACTATCTTTTCCCCTATGCCCCAAACTGATCTTTCCCACACACTGCCAACTGTGAAATCCTCACTTTCCTCTCCCACCGCGTCTGCCCCTGTGAATGTCATCACGACCAGCACACCTCCTGACAAGACAGGTAAATATGAGGAGTCACGCTGCTGCTGTTTGTTACAATCTGGCTTCCTGAATCACAGGGGTTAGGCTGCCAAGTCAAGATATCTGTAACAAGGCCATGTTGAACCTTTCTTTTTATGATACCTGCTTGATTTCGAGAGCTTTCCTCCAGAGATTCGTAGAACATAGATGTGGCTGAGTTTGATTGTTTTGACCAAGAGAGTGGAGAAATAGCTCTGAGGCAAACATATCTCATTTTATCAAGATGAGTTATTTTACAGGTTTCTTTCTCCCACAAAAGGTTATTAGGTCACTGTTTTCAGCATTCTGAAGAGGAAACTGTTGAACTTTTTTTTTTTTTAAGATTTTATTTATTTATTTGACAGAGAGAGCCACAACCAGAGAGGGAACACAAGCAGGGGGAGTGTGAGAAGGAGAAGGAGAAGCCGGCTTCCCTCCGAGCAGGGAGCCCAATGCAGGGCTCGATCCCAGGACCCTGGGATCATGACCTGAGCCAAAGGCAGACGCTTAACAAATGAGCCACCCAGGCGCTCACTGTTGAACTTTTTAAAAAAAAAAAAGATTTATTTATTTATTTTAGAGAGAGAGAGGGAGAGAGAGAGAGTGGTGGGGAGAGGGACAGAGGGAGAGGGCGAAAAAATCTCAGATTCCCCGCTGAGCGCGGAGCCCGAAGCGGGGCTCGATCCCACCACCCTGAGATCATGACCTGAGCCGAAACCAAGAGTCGGACACTTAACCAACTGAGTCACCCAGGCGCCCCAAGGAAACTTCTGTACTGTTAAACACAGTAATTCCATTTAGAAAGATGACAAGAGAAAAATTTAGCTTTCTTGAAAACAAATCAGTTATAGAGTGACAGAGGTGGGACTGAGCTAAGGTTGCCTTGAGGAGGGGAGAAATGTTCAGAAGACCTACGTGTGGGTCTGCAGGTGTCCTCACCCGCAGTGTGATCTGGGATAAGCCATTTAGCTGACTTTAGCCTACACGACTTTAAGATGGAAATAATCACACCAGCTGCACTGGGTTTGGAATGATGGTTACAGGAGAATGCCCTGGAACCTGCAGAGGGCTCCCCACACACAAAGTAGGCTTAGGGGTAAAGAGATAAAGACAAGAGCGGAAGATGCAAGAGAGAATTCTGGATGCTTTGAAGGTTCAATTCAGTGAGTAAGAAGCAGACCTTCCTTTAAATTTGGGGGGAGTGGGAGGCAAAACCAAGTTCTTGGTGACATGAGATTGGAGCTCATGTTGTGATCTCCACCTTCTCCCCCACAGTGCAAGCATCCCCAGGAGATTGGGAGCGGCTGCCAAATGACTTGATATTTCTTTTTTCTTTTCTTTTCTTTTTTTTTTTTAAGATTTTATTTATTTATTAGAGAGAGAGAGAGTGAGAGAGAGCACAAGCAGGGAGAGCGGCAGAGGGAGAGGGAGAAGCAGACTCCCCACTGAGCAGGGAGCACGATGTGGGGCTTGATCCCGGGACCCTGAGATCATGACCTGAGCCGAAGGCAGACATTTAACCTACTGAGCCACCCAGGAGCCCCATGACTTGATATTTCTTTGAATTTGTGCTGCTCTCTCAATTTTTTTATATATATGGACATTTTAGACCACATTATAAAACCACTGGGGCCTTAGTTTCGAGAAGGTTCAATGGCTGATGAAGAATAAAGTAAAATTGAAGTTAGTTAGCCTGGGCCTAAAACACCCACCTTTGCAGAGCTATCCCCATTGACCATTAGAATCAACCTCACAGGCTCCCCAGAAAGGCTAGCAACATATCCCCCTGCGTCTGTGCTTCCATTTCTGGGACTCCAGTTTCAGCCAATGAGACAACAGGAGCAAAATGACATACATATAAAAGCTGTGTCAGAGTATTACCTGGTAGTGAAAAAGTAGATACAACCTAACAGTTCCACAACAGAAGAGTAATGAAATACACTAAGCCACCTCAGCATGATGACTGTTTGCAGCCCTGCATTAAGAACAGCTAGATGAAAGGGCGCCTGGGTGGCTCAGATGGTTAAGCGTCTGCCTTCGGCTCAGGTCATGATCCCGGGGTCCTGAGATCGAGTCCCGCATCGGGCTCTCTGCTCCTTGGGAGCCTGCTTCTCCCTCTGCCTCTCTCTCTCTGTCTCTCATGAATAAATAAATAAAATCTTTAAAAAAAAAAGAACAGCTAGATGAAACTCAGGGGCATCTTTCAAGTCTTGAGTGAAAAGAAAATAACACAACAATAAATAGTTTGTACACTGTGTTTATAACAGTATGTGACAACAACATGGATGGAGATTAGAAGGGAATATGCAAAATAAAAAATAGGATGTTTGGTGGTGGAATTAAGAGATTTTTCGTTGCTAGGCAGGTTTGTATCATTGTTTTCCAATTAAAAACACTATTGAAAACCAGTTTACAGCTGGTCATCTAGCTATTAATTTCATAATATTCTCTTTTTCACAAAAAGAATTTCTTGTTACCCATGTAAAGTCCTGTACACACGATATAAATTAGATACAAGTATATTTATACTTATACAAATATACACTAACTACACTGATGTGCTTTTACATTTTTTTTTCAGTTAGGTTTCTTTTATTTTTGTTAAGATTTTATTTTTACATAATCTCTACACCAAATGTGGGGTTTCAACTCATGACCCTGAGATCCAGAGTCACGTGCTCTTTTAGACTGTGCCAGCCAGACACCCCAGCTGGGTTTCTTGAAGTATAATTTACATACGTTAAAATTCATCCAGATCTGTGGATAGATGAAATTTTTATAGTTCCATGAGGTTGGATTAAACACCCATAGGCACATAACCACCATCACAATATATAACATTTTCACCACCCGCAAATTTCCTTCGTGTTGCTTTGTAGTCAGTTCCTATCCACTACCCCCAGCCCCTGGCCACCACTGATTGATCTGTTTTGTTTTCCTACACTTTTGATTTTTCTAAAATGTCATATGAAGAGAATCATACAGTATGCAGCCTTTTGAGTCTGGCTTCTTTCAGTTAACATAATATATTGGAGAATTGGAGATCCATCCATGTTGTTGCACTTATCAGTGGCTCCTACCTTTTAATTACTGAATAATAATCTATTGCACAGAGGGATCAGTTTGTTTATCCATTCTTCAGTTGATAGACATTTGGGTTGTTTCCAGTTTGGGGGTATAATGAAAAGCCTCTATAAACATTCACGAACAAGTTTCGAGACATGTTTTTATTTCCCTGGGGCAAATACCTAGGAGTAGGTTCGCCAGGTCATAGAGTCTATGTGTGTTTCTTTATTAGTGATTTTTCCATTATGTGTTCATAAAATGATTTGGCTCTCTGTTACAGAAGTTGTTTATACCAGCAGCATCAGTGATTCTGATCTTGAGAACCAAGTGTCCCAGATGGAAAAGACTCTGTCCTTGGGCAGTTTGGAGCCTAACCTCGCGGGAGAAATGATAAACCATGTCAGCAAACTCCTTCATTCCCCACCTGCCTTGCTGGCTCCTCTGGCCCAAAGGTATGACTTAGCAAACTAATGTGGTCAGGAGAGGGGACCCTCTAAGAGAACAAGACTTCTTATCGGGATTAATTACAGCCAGGTATTTTTCTCCCACATAAGAGGTTCATAATGACTTGTTAAATTGCTACTGCATATTCTGCTTCGAATGGGGAAGACAAAGCGGGAGTGCTGAATTTGAACTACCACTTGTCGTTACAGATTGCTAAAAATAGTGGATGACATTGGCTTACAGCTGAATTTTTCAACTAAGACCATAACTCTAACCTCCCCTTCTTTGGCTCTGGCCGTGATCAGAGTGAATGCTAGTAATTTCGACACAACTACCTTTGCTGCCCAAGACCCTGCACATCTTCAGGTACATCCTAATCTATTGTGGAAAAAAACTTTTCTTATCTATGACTGTTGTCTCCATGGACTTCATGATGGAGGCAATTACTGCTTCTAATCAGGGGTGATACTAAAAATATTTAACATCTAGAACAGTGAGGCACCACACAATCAGAAACAGGACTTTGGTCTTGGCTGGAGCAGGATCTGAGTGATCCTCATGCCCAGTGTTAACCCTCTAGCAGCTAAATGGAAGTTTTGTGGGGAAGTGGGGGGCTCAGGTGGGGAGAAGCGTCCCGTGGAGGGTTCTAGGCAGTTGCAAGAGAGCAGGGACATCAGCTACTTATCAAGTTATTTCAGTACTTTAAACAAGTGTTTTGACTGCACTTCCAGTGTTTTCTATCCACCTATTAGAGGGATTTGGGGCTGGAAATGCCCACGTCAGACCAAGTCTTGATTTTTTGCCTTTTAATTTAATTTGTATACTCTTCCCTTTACAAGTTTAGTGCGTGTGGTTTTATGAAGACTTTGCCCTAACAGGTGGCCGAATTGGTATGTCTGCAGTTACCCTTTCTGCACTCCCCGCTCCCAGTTTTGTTGAGCTGTAATTGACATACAGCATCCTACACTTTCTGATGGTTCCTGTGTATCTTTAAAATGTTCCCTTTCCTGCTCTGAGGCCTTGTCTGTCTATTATACATCCTCTCCAATTTCATAGCGATCAGAGAAACAAGAACAACCGATTTGACAGAAGTTACCACAAATAAATGCCTTTACAGGATCCTCCGTCTTAATTAGTTCTTGTGTTTTCCATCTCTTCATTATACTAACCCCAGGCATTTTTTATTATATTTTACTTGATTTTCAGGTTTCTCTGGAAACGCGGGCTCCTGAGACCAGTATTGGTGTTATTACTCTGCCTTCATCACTGATGAGTAATTTACCAGCTAATGATGTGGAGCTCGCTTCCAGGGTTCAGTTCAACTTCTTTGAAACACCTGCCCTGTTTCAGGTAAGGTTAATGCTAACTGCTTTGGGTTTAGGTTTTGTTTTGGAGTGAGGCAGTTTCGTTTCTTTTAATTCTCCCATGAAAGCTGCAGTTTATTTTGGTTTATTTATTTTTTTTTTGCAGTTTGTTTTTATTCATTTATTTTAAAGATTTATTTATTTATTTGAGAGGGAGAGAGAGAGAGCGCACGCAGTGGGGAGGGGCAGAGGGGAAGGGAGAGAGAAACTAAGCAGACTCCCCGCTGAGCACAGAGTCCGACTCAGGGCTCGATCTCCCGACTCTGAGATCATGACCTGACCAGAAACCAAGAGTCAGATGTTTAACCACCTGCACCCAGGTGCCCCTCCAGTTTATTTTTAAACGGGACCTAGGGATACTGGTAATGATAAATTACAATAACTGACATTTATATATAGAATTTACCAATCACTGAGCATGCTACTAAGCACTTAGAAATGTTAACTTTAATCCTCTCAACAACCTTGTGAGGGAGGAACTATTCAACTATGATCCCAAATTTACAGATGAGGGCAAGGAGGTGCAGAGAGGTTAACTTGCTCAAGAACACAACAGTTTAAGCGGCTTCATGAGCTCTTCCCTTTGCAGTTCCTGAGGGCCCTGCTGTGTCAGTCTGTGAAATTTCGGTCAGTAGTTAGAGCACTTAGGTATAGTGGAGCAGGCTCTGTTTCTAATCATGGTCCTTGGGAAGGTCACTTCAATCCCTGACCCTCAATTTCTCCCCTGGATGATAAAATCACCAGTGTGGACTTACTGTTCTTTAGGGTCCCGTTCAGCTCTAAAATCCATCTTGTTGATTTTTTGGTGTGCTAGGACCCTGCCCTGGAGAACCTCTCTCTGATCAGCTACGTCATATCGTCCAGTGTGGCAAATCTGACTGTCAAGAACTTGACAAGAAACGTGACGGTTACCTTAAAGCACATCAAGCCAAGCCAGGTGCGAGAGGCCTGTCTGGTCTCTTCATGGACCAGATACGCTTGCGCAAACCACGTCTGTCGGACTTGACCTGAAAGAAGGAGATCCAGCAGAACCTCAAACTCGGTTAAGGCAGTGTGTGAGGCTAGGATCATAGGGTCACTCTGTTGGGTTTTAGCATGCCTAAGCACTGACCACTTCATTTCCAAGAAGGTGCAGCGCAAAAGCCAGCTACTATCAATTGCCTGGTTTTAGTGCATTTAGATCTGTGGCTACAGGTCTGATTCTCACCCCCAAAGAGAAAACATCTCTCATTTCGGTTCAGGTTGAGCATTATCTATGACCGTACTACTCAAAGTCTGGTCTGCAGACCTGTACCTTCAGCGTCACCTGGGATCTTGCGAGAAATGCCCACTTTGAGGCCCCACACTGACCCCTGGAATCAGAATGTGTGTTTTAGCAAGGCCTCAAGGTCATTCCTATGCACAACTGCTAAGTCTAAGAAGTGCTGACCTATATGAGACTCACTTGCTTCTAGGGACTAGAATAAAATAAGAATTCTCCAAATATCAAGAATGAGATTCTGAGATAAAAAATTTCATATATTTTTTTTCAATTGCTTTTTAGTTTTTTCAGTTCCGTAAATTGATTATTTGCCACTTACCTTTCCACTGCAGGATGACTTAACCGCGAGATGTGTATTTTGGGACTTGGGCAGAAATGGTAGGTTCCAGTCGTACCTTTTTCAGTCTTGAGTGGGCGGGGGCGGGGACAGGGGAGGAAGTGGCAATCATTGAGACCACGGCCTTGCTGATGGGACAGATACTCTTCCCAATACCAACAGGTGGCAGAGGAGGCTGGTCATCGGATGGCTGCTCTGTTAAAGACAGGAAGCAGAATGAAACCATCTGTACGTGCAGCCACCTTACGAGCTTTGGCATCCTACTGGTAATAACCCCACGCTACATGGCTTTAGATTCTGGGTCTGAGGGGTAGCTGGGCGTCACACCATGATGTCTAATATGATAGATGACTTTGATCAGCAGGTAGGATATTGTGGCAAAGTTATAGACCAATGAAATTACTCTTCCAAAGAGCAAATGCACTTGGAAGATAATACTTGAACATGGAAGTTTTTTTTTTCCCCCCCAGTCTATTTTTATATGTAAGTTTCCCTCTTTTAAATAGCAGGGCCTAGGGAATTCAGATTAAAATGGGTAAGAAAAATTGTTCAGTTTGCATTGCCCTTTAAAATCTTCTCTCTTTTTTTTAAGATTTTATTTATTTGAGAGAGAGAGAGAGAAACAGAATGAGTAGGAGGTGGGGGAGGGGCAGAGGGAGAAGCAGACCCCTGCTGAGCAGGGAGCCGATGCGGGACTCGATCCCAGGACTCCAGGATCATGACCTGAGCCGAAGGCAGTCGCCCAACCAACTGAGCCACCCAGGCGCCCCGCACTTTAAAATTTTCATAAAATGCTCTGTCATAAGTTATTATGTTTAATTTCTCCAACAGTCCTACAAGATAGGTGGAATGGGGTGTTGTTACTGTCATTTTAAGAACTTAGAATTAAGACTCATTTGTTAGGCCATTGTCCACAGTCATAGAACTAAGAAGTATAAGGGCCTAAAGCCAAATTCAGGTCTTTAGGCTCCTAGCCCAGTGCTTTTCCAGTGCATCGTAATGCCACAGCCTTGCTGATGGGACAGATACTCTTCCCAATACCAGCAGGTGGCAGAGGAGGGTGGTCATCGGATGGCTGCTCTGTTAAAGACCGGAAGCCGAATGAAACCATCTGTACTGATCACGTACACGGGCTTTGGAGGCAGCCAGACCAGAATTTGGGTCTCAGCTCCTCCATTTCATACTTGTGTGACCTTGGGCAAATTATTTAACCTCTCTGGGCCTCAGTTTCATTATTTTTACTTGATGATAATAATTGTGTCTACCTTGTAGGTTTGTTGAATGAACTATGGATAGGCACTTAGAACACTCAATAAATGTAAACCATAGCTCTTTTATTTCTTTAAAATATTTGGTCTTGAAAGCAGTATTTTATTTTCCAGGACCTATCTCGAACATCGTTGCCACCTTCTCAGATGATGGCTCTGACGTTTATCACATATATTGGTTGTGGGCTTTCATCAATTTTTCTGTCAGTTACTCTGGTAACCTACTTAGCCTTTGAGTGAGTATCCACACTGGAAACTTGGATTATAGGACGCAGTACTCCCCTCCACTGCCAAAATGTATTACGTGTGCTCGTTGGCCTACCTTATCCTGTATAACATCTAATGGTGCCACCTATATGCAAAAATTTGTGGGACTTTTTGGTTAAAATGCTCACTTCCTTCTACTAGTTTGCACACTTACTGAGGGCAGGGGTTGTGTCTTAATCATCTTTTTACCCTAAAATGGTGCCTGCTACCTAGCCGCCATTAAGCGTGAAATGGAAGATGGATGCAGACCTTGAAACTCAAGAGCTTATAATCTGATATAGACCATAGCTTCACGTACGGCATAAGAGCTATGTTCAATTTATTAAGTTTCTAAGTTACACTGAGCAAACACAAAAGATTAAAAACAGTAGCAGGTATGGGGATGAAGAAGAATAAAAGGTGTAAAGCCTCACTGAAAAAGATAGATAATTCATGAGTGCAGCTTTGTAAGTCATGCAAGAATGACATTCCAAATAATAGCATCTCCTTCTTGGCTTACTTGAAGTGTCCCTTTGGTCACTTTGGGGTGGGGGGGCGAATTCCAACAAATTCTGTTGGAAAAAAAAAGAAAATAGGCACTTTTATTGCACTAACTAAATTAAACAGTATGTAAGTTCTGGGATTTAGATTTTGGACACTGCTCAGGAAATGCACAAATTTACTTGCAGTGCCAAACTTAGGGTCCAGCTGTAACTACAGATCTTCTAGTGGACCTTTGGAAATATGATTAATGAGACTGAATTACCATCAGGCCAGCCATTACTCAGAATGATTTCACCAGGTCTGATTTCACACACACACATGCACATGTCATCAGTTAGCTCTAATTTCCTCTGCCTGTTTCATTTAGCTGTAGTTTAAACTCTTCTTTCCATGATCTCATTTTAACTAATAACATAATAGGGGATCTGGCTAGGTTTTGAAGATCTGAATGTAGGAGCCTATCGTATGAGAAGCAACAGCAATGCTTCTCGAAGTCGCTTGGGAGAAAGGAAGGTGGGTGCTCAGTAGATTGCACTACAAATTATTTAAAAGGTCGGGTCAGCTGTCAGCATGTAAAAGATTCCACAGAAATGCAAATACAGATTTTCCATATTGTTATGACAGACGATATTCTGTTTTGATTTTTCCTTTGTTGTTGTTATGGTCGTTGATTTTCAATGCCTGCCCCCACCCCTACCCCTGGCACACACACACACAGAAGAAATTGATGCGTATAGACATTTACCAAAGAATACACATAAATTTCATAGATATGTTCACATAAGCATTGTCAGAATGGGATGCTATTTCTTTTCTTGTCCTTTCCTTTTAGAAAGATTCGGAGGGATTATCCTTCCAAAATCCTCATCCAGCTGTGTGCAGCTCTGCTCCTGCTGAACCTGGTATTTCTCCTGGACTCATGGATAGCTCTGTATGACATGCGAGGCCTCTGCATCTCGGTGGCTGTATTTCTGCATTATTTTCTCTTGGTCTCATTCACATGGATGGGCCTGGAAGCATTCCATATGTACCTGGCCCTTGTGAAAGTGTTTAATACTTATATCCGGAAATACATCCTTAAATTCTGCGTTGTTGGTTGGGGTATGTATAATTTTGCTTGCACGTGGCCTGGGCTTTCTCCAAAGCTTTTACTCCTCTATTTTGGTTTTTCATCAGGTAGAGACGATGATAAAGCAGGTCATACTTGGCAGGTTTCTAAAACAGCTATGTTGTCCTTAACTGCACTGCCTGCCCAAAGGGGAACCTTTTCCAGTCTCTCTCTCTCTTTTTTTTAAGATTTATTTGTTTTAGAGGGCGGGCAGAGGGAGAGGGAGAGAGAATCTTAAGCAGACTCCCTGCTGAGTGCAGAACCCGACGTGGGGCTTGATCTCATAACCCTGAGATCATGACCTGAGCCGAAACCAACAGTTGGACGCTTCTCTGCCTGGCCACCCAGGCGCCTCAACCTTGTCCAGTCTCTTTCTAGAATACCTGTATATTGGTTATGGACATAAAACTCTTTGAGGTTAGGGCTATGAATACTGTCTGTATCTCCAGTAACTAGAGTTAGGGCTGGCACACAGAAGGTGCTCAAAAAATTGAAGAAGTGAGCTTCGTGATAATGAGGTCAAGCTTTCTGTCCCTGACCTCCTAGCTAGCCTCACTCTGTTCTAGATCTCCCAGATATGACACACATGTACGACACTGTGCTCAAAAGGGCAGAGTGAGATGAACATACCAGGTGAGACCTGATGTAACTTCACAGCCACACTGACACAATTTTCAGATCATGCCACCTGTTGGTGGTGGGTCACAAAGTCTTAGACACCGCACATATCTTGAAGATTCGGGCATTCAGCTCTCCACCAAATGTAGGAGCCTCATCAACCTGACTGGACTTATCTTTGACTAAAGGTAATCTAACCTCTGCTTGAACACTTCTATTATTAGGGAGCTCATTATCTTTGTTAAAAAAAACAAAATTCAACTGACTAAATTTTAAAGATCTTATCGGCTCTATTCAGGGATTCATGAATCGGCAGCATCCAATCTAGCAGATAGAAAGGAGCTGTACAAAACGAAAGACGTTGCTAGGCAGAAGGGAACAGGAATAAGCAAGTTATTCTAGGCAAAAAAGTGAGTTCGTTATTGCAAGGTTATGCTCCTTTAGGGGATGACAGAGGTGTCTATCAGGCAGATTACGTAACTAGTGCTAATAATGTGATTCCTGATTGACTGGTTTAAGATTCCATTTCTGGGGGAGCTGAAATTGTAATTAAGTCAAGTCTCAGTTTCATCACCTGGGGCTTACCATAAGTGACTCAATTTTAGGTCTGTTGTCTTCTTTGTAATACCTTACAAGGCAGCCAATAACCGTTTTCTAAAGCCCTACAGCTCTGATTTCCCATTAAGTTCACTTGGCTCTCTGCTGGCACTTACCCAGTGGTCTCGTTTTTGCTTTCTAAGGCAAAACAATAAGCTGACACGTCTCTGCCAAAGAGCCCTTCAGATAATCTGCAAGTAATATATAACATTATGAAAAATGCCCTGTTCTTCCATGTATTTTCACACAAGGAACCCCACGAAAGATAAGCTGGTGAGGTTGGAACAGGCAGTTATTGCTAACACCCGGTAAAGAAACCAGCTCGAAGCGACGACATGATTTACCCAATTCACACAATTTGAGAACAGCCCAGCCTGGTTTTCTGATTTCTTGTGCGTATCTTTCCTTTGAATTACAGCCACCATCCCTCCCTCTGCTCTTTTTCAGGCTAAATATTCCTTCAGATATTCCCTACACAACACTTGTCACCCCACCTGTCATTATATCTCTGTCAAGAATAACAGAACACCTTTCCAGAGAGATGAGTCACTTCTTCCTAGAAAAATAAATCACTGCTTCTGACACCGAGCATGGATTCTCTCTTTGTGGAATACCAAAAGGTCACATTCTCTGTCCTGGACAGGCTCCACAACCCCAGTGTTATTTTTAGAAAAGTGTTTCACTTAGGAAGTTATCATATGTTAGTGTCTCTGTAAGGTACAAATAGAGAAGAATTAAATGAAATATTATGTTAGATTGTACCAGGCACCCCAGCCTGTGAGGAGGAATTGTTTTATTTATTTATTTATTAAAGATTTTATTTATTTATTTGACAGAGAGAGAGAGAGCGAGAGCAGGAACACAAGCAGGAGGACTGGGAGAGGGAGAAGCAGGCTTCCCGCAGAGCAGGGAGCCCGATGGCGGGGCTCGATCCCAGGACCCTGGGATCATGACCTGAGCCAAAGGCAGACGCTTAACGACTGAGCCACCCAGGCGCTGGAATTATTTTTTATTTACCAGAGACTTGAGACTGGATGTCAGGCTGGTCTTTGTGCACAGAGTGTGAGCTGTCCGCATGGAGTGGGGTGAGGGGTGACGGGATGGGGAGTGAGAGGGACTCCTTCCCAGCCAAATGCCATCTTAAGCTGGGAAGAGCCTTCTCATTGTGCTGCTTCTTAGTGGAAGTGCCAGTAGGCCCTTGAAAGGGCCAGTATAGTGGCAGTCAGCAGCCCCCAGATCAACCAGGTCTGCTCCTCAATCCATTGATGGGTTCCAGCTTGTCAGTGGAGGATTTGGGGTTCATAATGAAAGATTCGCCAGGAGTTGCTGATAACCCTACTATGCTGATTATTTGCTTTACATTTTGGAGTCCTTCACTTTGCCTGCCACCTGAGCCTCAAAATTACATTCCAGATGTGTATAAGTTAAGGGTAACTCTAGCTGCTGTAGTTGACCAAAAAAAAAAAAATCTCAGGAGAAGATAATTTCTCACACACAGTCCAGTTAGCAGGACTGGAGAGGTCTGTGGTCTTGTGGTTATTCAGGATCCAAGCTGTGGGAAGCTCTGCCTCAAGACAGGGCTTCCAAAATTGCCCTGAATTTGGGAAAAGAAAGAGTGGAGGATCTCATATAGGAAGTTTTTATGGGACAAGCGTAGAGGTAGAGCAAATCACTTCTGTCCATATCCCATTGATCAAGACCTAGTTATGTGGCCACACACAGCTGCAAAGCAGGCTGGGAGAGGTCCAGCCATGTGCCAAGGAGAAAGAGAAACAGGGTTTGGTGAACAACTCAGCAGTCTGCTACCAGAAGAAACTAGAACGTGATCTCTAGTCTTTCTTCTTACCACCTTGGTTATTAGAACTCCGTGTGACTGATGTTTCCCATCTTCCAGGGCTACCAGCTGTGGTCGTGACCATCATCCTGGCTATATCCCCAAATAACTATGGCCTTGGGTCCTACGGGAAATTCCCCAATGGCTCACCCGATGACTTGTGAGTACAAAGTCCCTGAGGGAATGTTAAGTGAACTGGAGAACTGAATTCTCCAAGGAAGTGGAGTATGTAATCGACTCTGACGCTCATCCTAATAAAATCCAGTCACATTTACGGCAGTCTTCACAGTTATGTATGTGATGAGATAAGCTAGTTGGAAATGCCATGCTACTATTTAAGTATTAAAAAAACGAATTGGAAGTTTTTTGAAAATACTTTTCTAAGCCTCTGATAAAAATGAAATACCAGCTACATTATATTAGTAAAGACTCATGGATAGAGTGACTAAGATTTAAAGGGGGTAAAATCAGGAATGTTTTCAAAGAATAGTTTGTAAATACTTCTAATCACCAAGTGTCCTAAAATAAACTCTTAGGGTTTTTTTTTTCCTTCGAGCTTTAAGTGGTTGTTAGTGAACAGCTGGTTTTATCTTTTTGTTTTTCCTCTTGGATGTTTCGGTAAAATGATTTAGATTCATTGTATCATTGTGAACCATATTTCAGCACTGTAATATGTTTCCCATTGTTTTTCCCCCCAAATTCCAGTTGCTGGATCAACAGCAATGCTGTATTCTATATTACAGTTGTGGGATATTTCTGTTTGATATTTTTGCTGAACGTCAGCATGTTCATTGTGGTCCTGGTTCAGCTCTGTCGAATTAAAAAGAAGAAACAACTGGGAGCCCAGCGGAAAACCAGTATTCAAGACCTCAGGAGCGTCGCCGGCCTTACGTTTTTACTGGGCATTACTTGGGGCTTTGCCTTCTTTGCCTGGGGACCAGTTAACGTCACTTTCATGTATCTCTTCGCAATCTTTAACACCTTACAAGGTAAGCTCTGTAGCACTAATTACGCATGAATGATCCCAGTCGAACTAAAAATCTCTAAAAAGTATCCGTGAAGTGGCTTATTTCGTAGCTTAAGACTTACTTGTTGAAAAACAGATTCATCTTTGAAAAAGGGGGCTTGGAGATCCTTGGAAGAAACGGGTACTTTTTTCCTCCTCCATATTGTCTCCTCAGAGAGAACATATTGAGGGGAACCTGCCAACCTGCCAGGAACTCGTTTATGGGAATCACTTTTCCTTCACTTGGTTCCTTGCCCTTTTTTTTTGTTTTTGTTTTTAATCTTTTTATGGAGGTAGAACATGCAAACAGCAAAGTGCACATGATCATATATGTCCGGGTGACGTCTGGCCACGCCCACCTTCTAGGTCTGTTTGAGTGAAGACAGTGAGAAATGGGAAGTCAATAGACAGAGCCAAGTGGCCACAGCCTGGCCCTGCGGCTCTTCCTGAGAAGTTGCTGTGCTGGGCCACCCCGGCGGGAAAGGGGCAGGCTCTGTGTGAGCTCTTCATGGCTTTCCATTTGTTCCTGAAGCCCAGCTGCACACATTTCCCAACCCATCAAGTTGTGGTGTTCAGAAAAGCAAACTACTAACTCAGATCAGCGTTATAAAAGACTTGTCAGCTGTAATTAATTTTTAATGGAAGTACTTTAGCATTAAATGCTAAGCAGGCTAATAGGTTTACGTAACAATAATGATAATTCTTGTCCCTTGGTTTCCTTTTATTCCAAATCGGCTGTGGGATGCCTTTTAGTTCATTCTCATCTGCCTGTTTTCATCTTTTCCTTCCTGTTGCTTTTAGCTCCCATAGCGTCCTCCCGTAGTTCTGTCAGGCAGTAGATTATTTTGCTGGTTTTCAAAGAAATCCCAACCTGAGATTGAATTCAAATGCCTAATTTAGCTATCCGTTCTTATTTGGAGGAAGCCAGTTAATATACTTGTTGGTTACATAGTTTGTTAGATTTTTAAAAAAGATTTTATGTCTTTAGAGATTTATTTCTTTATTACTTGAGAGAGAGAGGAAGGGAGGAGAGAAGTGGAGCCCGATGGGGGGGTTCGATCACAGGATCCTGAGACCAAGACCTGAGCCAAAATCAAGAGTCAACTGAGCCACCCAGGTGCCCCTGTTAATTTTAACTTACAATGTACCAGTTCCTGAATTGGTATATCCAGGTGTTACACCACATAGTATTAAATAGAAAAGTTTTATTTGCCTTAATGGCATGCTAAAAGAGCAAAAAATATGCCCACATCACACTAATCACAAACATGAAAGCAGGGTACCTATCCTCATATATTTAATGTGGAAACTGAACCTGCCTCTGTCTTCATTTCCCCCAGAATGTCTTCTCATTAGAATATGAATAGATGAAAGGAATGCATCGTTCCATTTACAAAAGGGAACTAATGCCTAATTCACTGGCTTTGGGGTTGGTTAAAGGAAGGCTGTGTGTAGGTTCTGAGTTGGGGCTTAGGCCCATTTTGATCTCATACATGCTGTTTCTCCTCTTGTGCAACCAAGGGGAATTGCCCAAGGGTAGCAGATAAACAAAGGTGTGCAGTAGTCAAGATGGCAGGTTTTAGGATGGGCACATGTACTGTACTAGAAGCAAACCTGATATTTAAAAAGGAAGATTTTAAAGACCGACTGGGATTTCAGGAGAGGGAGAATTCAGAAGTCGCCCATTCGTTCAGCAAATATTTATTGGCAAAAGCCTTGAGGCGTGGTAGCAGCATGGAGCCCCGTGCCTGTAGGACCAGGAAGAAGGTGGGTGGGAGGCAGAACCCGAGTCCCTCTTCAGGTCTGTAGTGTTGCTTTCTTTGTGGCCAGGACACCAGTGGAGAATTTCCTTGAACAGAGTAGAGGGAGACTGGAGGGCAGACAAGGACATCACTGTGGGGCACCAGGCTTGGGAGGAAGAGGGAAGAGCCCAGGCAAGGGACTCTGCCATGGGCTGGAGAGGAGGAGCCAGGGATTTGAGACTGAGGAGGAGGATGTGGCACTTGACTGAACATGAACATGCATCATAAATATGGAAGGGTGGGGAAGTAGGAGCCAAGGTCTGAGCTGGCATCCTGAGTAGAGTGGATGGCTTATACTTCCAAAGATAGGGAACGCCAAGGATGGGATGTGAGAGGAGAGACAGTTTAATTTTGGAAATAGGGAGTTATCATTCCTCTCATAAGTATTTTTTATCTTACAAAGAGAGTCCCTTCAGGGTGCCTTTCAATAGCAGACTTTCTTAGGACTTTGGACTTTCCCCCCCCCCCCCATTTGTAAAATTTCACATTGCCTATAGCTGCCAAAGATTTTATCTTTTGGGCGAAGGAAGTTCATGACATTCAGGTCTCAGTTTGGAATTATGTTACAGGGTTTTTTTTTCCTCCATAGGATTTTTCATATTCATCTTTTACTGTGTAGCAAAAGAGAACGTCAGAAAGCAATGGAGGCGGTATCTTTGTTGTGGAAAGTTACGGCTGGCTGAAAATTCTGGTAAAGATTGACCTTTTTCTCCTCTTAAATCTTGGGGAAAAGACATAAGTTAAGATCTAAAGCAGTCAATGCCGAAGGGCTGTCAGATCTGGAAATCAGTGAACGGATCTCAATTGTGAACATTAGGGAGAAAAACCCTAGTGAATTAAAAAATAATTGCTCATTATCTGGGAACTTCGTGAACAATAGGCTTCACGGGCTCATTGCTTCTTAAATGAAACAAGAGTGCAATTTTTCCTTTTGAGCCCAGGTTTTCCATTTGTCTGAAGTAATTTTCCGTATTTACCTTCATAACTTGTTAAGCCTTGGCTCAACCTGGGGGCTGGGGGGAGGGGTGAAACAGGTGATGGGGACTCCGGAGGGCACGTTGTCGTGATGAGCACTCAGCACGTGGAAGTGCTGAGTCACTATAGTGCACACCTGAAACTAATAGTACACTGTAAACTTACTGGACTTAAAAACATTTAAAAATTCTATAATTCTTTAATAAAGCATATTATTTTCTTATTAAAAAAAAGCCTTGGCTCAACCTTTTTTCCACAGGTCCTGGTTGTCTATTGCTTAATTTGTTAGTGGCCCAGACGTTGTATATAAGCTCTAGCATACCTTTGGTTATTTTGAAGTTCTTTTCAGGCGTGCCCTGCTGCTTTGCAGAGCAAATGGCTCCTTTTCAAGAAAATAAGAAAACTGAAGTACTGTTTGAAAACATAAATTCCTTTTACATGAATATCACCCACGAATACCACCTTTGCGGTATGGCAGAGACCTGTGTGCACAAGATCTGCACTCAGAAAATAGCAGTACATATAGTTCAGTCATTTTAAGTCATTTAAGAGCCACCTGTCACCACAACAAGTTGTCTTGTGTTCTTGTTTTTTTGTTGTTGTTAAGATTTTATTTATTCATTTGAGAGAGAGAGAGAGCACACAAGCAGGGGGAGAGGGAGAGGGAGAAGCAGACTCGCCGCTGAGCCAGCCAGGAGTCCGATATGGGGCTCAATGTGGGGCTCGATCCCAGGACCCTGAGATCATGACCTGAGCCGAAGGCAGATGCTTAACCGACTGAGCCACCCAGGCGCCCCATCTTGTGTTCTTGTTAAGACAATCCTTGGTTCTGGAGTACTGCCTAATTCAGTGGCTATCTTTAGACACAATCAAATGAGCGTGGCCTTTAGTCCCAAGAGCATATAGGTTACTTTTAACCAAGTGGTCGTTTAAAGGATAAAGGTATATAGTCTTAAGTGAAAATACATTTTATCACACCAACTTGTGAAATGTGTGACTTCTTTGTAAGAAGTGGAAGTGGGATCTGGAAGTGAGATCAGTTGCTAGAACGAGTTCCCCTGTGATCTGTCTCTTGCATTTGAGCTTCAAACATTCCGCCCTGTTTTTCTGAAATGCTTATTCTGCTGTAGACTGGAGTAAAACTGCTACTAATGGTTTAAAGAAGCAGACTGTAAACCAAGGAGTGTCCAGCTCTTCAAATTCCTTACAGTCAAACAGTAACTCCACGCACTCCACCACGCTGCTGGTGAATAACGATTGCTCAGGCCTTGCGAGCGGGAACGGTACGTATCCCTCAACATAGTATTTCTCAAGCTAGTGTTTGTTTTATTAAAGTACTTTTATCCTTTAATGGCATTTTTGCTAAGCAAAGAGAAAAAGTACATATGACTAGTGGATCGAAATGTGGCTCCCTTATGGTAGAGGAAGTTTATTAATCCAAATGTATTCAATTTAGAGCAAATACCAGAAAAACATTTTTTTTAAGGTTTAGTTTTTCATGATGGGACTTAATGATGACCTAAAACGTTTCACGTTGCAAATCCTGATTTAAGGACTGCCCAAAGACCTCAGTGCTGTGCTCCTGCTGTGTAAGCTGTTCCGAAAATAGTTAAGACCATATCAAATTTTTTAGTACATCTATAATCATACATATTTTCAACACTTTTAAACCTTCCTATTTTTTGCTTGTCATGTTTGTTCATTCTTTTCCACAGCATGGGTGCCTTGTGGCAGTGCCCAGATCCCCATTAATATGTCCAATACTGCCAAGATGAATTGTGGCCAGTACTGGTGACCATGTATGTCACCAATATATGAACAGATTATTGCTGCAACGCCTCCTTATACTAATTCTGACATTTCTTGCTAAAACTTCCATTACATTTTCTTTCTTTCATACACTTGGTTGTCCATGCATAAAAGCTTATGTATTTCATTCTTCTTTGGCTTCTTAATACATCTTTTGCATTTTCATCAAAACTTCTATTTCCACTCGTATACTTTCTCCTTCCCTGGAGAATTTGCTTTTATTCATCATTTTAGGATAGTAATTATTTTCATGATGAATTCAAATAAATATGTGAGAAAGTTCATATACCTGTCAGGTTTCCAACCTAAAGATGGGAGGTCCTGCTGGTTTATATAGAATTTAAAAATACAATGGAATGCCTCTAATTGGAGGTTTCTCAACCTCGGCACAATTGACATTTGGAGCTAGGTAACTCTTTGTTTGGGGGGGGCTGTCCTGTGCAGTTGGGGACGTTTAGCAACATCCCTAGTTTCCACCCACTCACCCCCAGTTGTGACAACCAAAAATGTCTTCGGACATTGTGAAATGTCCCCTAAAGGGTAAAATCACCCACCTCCCCTTCACTGAGAACCATTGCTGTAGACGATGAAAAACACCTACCATCTGGCCTTAGCTCTTTACCACAGTTGCCAGCGTAAGAGCTCTGGGTTCTAGGACAAATGGCTCTGTCGGGAATGACTCAATGTTAAGTAAAGAGAGTGCGGCCAGTAGCAATCAAGACTGGCTGATAAGTTAGCGTGAAAAAGCAAGTTCAAGGCAGAGAAATCAGAGGTGTGAGGTAAGCCATCATGAGTCCTCAAAATCACAACATATCAGAAAATCTGTTGGCTTGGACAGAAATGTTTGGCGCTCTTAAAGCCAGGTTTTTTCCATATTCTAGGAACAACTCACAGATGAAGCCTCACTTGCCTAGCCTGTGTTGCCATGCTTTGGGCAATCAGATTTGACTGAAGCAACACATTTTGCACAGCTGTTTGACATGGCTGATTTGACACAGCTGTTTTGGATGGCCGACAGTGAGGGCGGGGGGGGTACATTTGAGGCCACCGGAATGGCCAAGTTTTTAATACCACATAACATGCTCATCAGATAGACATCCCTGACTCCTCAGGCTGCACACCAGGATCTGGGATGGATGAGGTATGGGATGGGCAATTCCAAAAAAGAAACTGGAAGTTTAATGGTTTATTATACCAGGTCAAATTGTCCCTGCACCAAAATGTCCTCAAACCAAAATGGCTAAATCAGGACAGCTGCCTCAAATGGTCACATGCCCTATTTGGGCTGTGTTGACCATGTCCCTCACGTAGTTTGTGTGAATGCTACATATCTGGTTATGCTTTAAAGGCTTGGGCACCAGCAGCCCTCTCACTCGGTACATGGGGGGCCACTAAACTCACAGTTTGAAAGAAACATCACATGTTGACTCCATCAATTCTGAGCTGCATAACCATGTACAAAGCACTTAATTTCTGAAACCTTAGTTTCATCGTCTGTGAGATGGGGATAATAATAGCACTCAATGTGTAGTATAGTAAATGAGATAATACTTATAAAGTTCTCAACACTGTTAATCATTATTATGATGATTATAGCATGAACTCAAAAATGGGCTTATTATTCAGCTTTCTTTTTTTTTTTTAAAGATTTATTTATTTATTTTAGAGAGAGAGAGGAAAAGCATACAAGTGGAAGGGACAGAGCCAGAGGGAGGGAAAATCTCAAGCAGACTCTGCACTGAGTGCGGAGTCTGACGCGGGGCTCCATCTCAGGACCCTGAGATCATGGCCTGAGCCGAAAACAAGAGTCGCTCACTCAACCGACTGTGCCACCGAGGCGCCCTGTTATTTGGCTTGCTACATTGTCTTCCAGTAGTATAATGGTCAGGAGGTTGGTGCCAAGTAGCCAGAGGGTCTGAGCACACACACAGTTGAGGGCCTGCTTGCGGTGTGGGAGGCCCAGGTCCGAACTACATTGGCTCTAGAATGTCCAGCTGCACCCTGGCCTGGACTCTGAGGTTGTAATTAATTGGTGGTTTCCTCGTGGGAACCAGTCCTGTCCTGATTTAGTCAGAGGAGCCGGTTTACTCTACCAGAGATGGTTTTTTCTTGGCCATGACTGTTGTTGCTCTGGGTTTCTCTGGTACAAAGTTTTATTTTATAGGAACCTGAAGGACCCAAGAACCTTGTAAGGGGACATATGGGGACCTCTGTTAACCTTAACCTTTTGGGGGAGACCAGAATATTATATTAGGTCATACTACACAGAAGCTACTTCTCAATAATATGATCAACCAGAGTTAGGAAATGGGTCTTCTCATATCAAATATATTGCTTTGCTTCATATTTTGACCGTTTCATTAAAAAAAAAAATTGCCATAGAGAACTGGTTTCTGACACATCCTCCAGTTTGTGTTGTTTACTTTGAGTGGCCTCAGGGAAGGATCGAAAAGTAAAACATGACATCATAACTATATTTAAAAAAAAAACAAACCCATGTACTACATGTGCCTACTTCAGAACGAAGTGATGTTTAACTGTATTTTTTAATTGCTTTCTCTGGATATTTCATGATACCAATTTTGTTTTTCCTTATATAGGGAATGCTTCAACAGACAAGAATGGTGTTTCTTTCAGTGTTCAGAATGGAGATGTGTGCCTTCATGATTTCACTGGGAAGCAGCACATGTTTACCGAGAAAGAAGATTCGTGCAATGGTAAAGGCCGTATCGCTCTCAGAAGGACTTCAAAGCGGGGAAGCTTACACTTTATTGAGCAAATGTGATTCCTTTTTCTAAAATCAAAGCATGATGCTTGACAGTGAAAATGTCCAATTTTACCTTTTACACAATGTGAGATGTATGAAAATCAACTAATTTTATACTCAGCAACCTCTGGAGGAACATATGCTAATTGAGGGCAATGGTTATTGGAAGAGGAAACCCAAGACGTTATACATGGTTTTTAGACATTTGCTGTCTGGTTTTTTTTATCCTTCATTTTAAAAGAAGATTGGGTTTAAACAACACAGTAAGAATAAGACTCGTTTAAAATCAAAGTAGTTCATTTCTAGCCACATTTTAAAGAGGCTGAATCATCTATGATAAGGTCCTATAAAGCAACTGTTGACTTCAGCCTGTTGGTGAGTTTAGTTGTGCATGCCTTTCTTATAAATAAGCTAAATTCTAGTGCCCCACATGTCAAATATCTTCTACGTTTTTTTGTATTTATTTTCTTTTTTAAATTTTTTATTGTTATGTTAATCACCATACATTACATCATTAGTTTTAGATGTAGTGTTCCATGATTCATTGTTTGTGCATAACACCCAGTGCTCCATGCAGAGCGTGCCCTCTTTAATACCCATCAGCAGGCTAACCCATCCTCCCACCCCCCTTCCCTCTAGAACCCTCAGTTTGTTTTTCAGAGTCCATCGTCTCTCATGGTTCATCTCCCCCTCCGATTTCCCCCCCTTCATTCTTCCCCTCCTGCTATCTTCTTCTTTTTTTTAACATAT
The DNA here is from genome assembly GCF_002201575.2 of Neomonachus schauinslandi. Lineage (NCBI taxonomy): Eukaryota > Metazoa > Chordata > Mammalia > Carnivora > Phocidae > Neomonachus > Neomonachus schauinslandi. Next base: position 111,562,706 of record NC_058419.1, read on the forward strand.
AATGTATTATTTGTTTCAGAGGTACAATGTGTAAATTAATTTCTTTGTAGAATCGTGGTTGTGTTATTGTGTCTAATGTGATAATTCAGAAAATCCTTGCTGGTTCAGCTCCTTTTGGAGATTATATGGGATGTGAAATACAGAAGCTTCACTGAAATCAAGAAATAATGGTGCCAGCCAGACTGGAAAAAGTGTGCGCAGACAGTGCGCAATTAGCTCATATAGTGCCTTGGAGCGAGTTGGAAAAAGGTGCCCCTACTGGGCAGACACAGCCCCAAGGGCTCACGGTTTGTCAAACAAAGTGGGGGCCATATTTGAGCCCCACGCATCCTCTCGGGTGCACCCTTGTGCAGGGCACCACGAGTACAGCCATGTGCGGCACCCAGTCCCAATACCCATCTCCTGATCTCGTCCCTAATCACCAGGGAATGGAAGCTGCGCCAAGATGTTTCGCTTAGTACCTTGGCCATGGAGAAGGATGGACCTGTAATCAGGAAGATTGTGAATGTGGAGGAGAAACATACACTGCCGCTTCTCAAATCCCCAGAGCCTTTCAGAAAAGGGGAGTAGAGTAGGATTCCTTTTTAAAGGAGATGTATATGAGGAAAAAAAAAAATCATACTGCTCTTCTTTAAAAGGTGACTGCATAGTACTTTAGTTGTTAGGACTGGTATACTCTGGCCCTGCCAGAGCTATAATTATTTTTTAAAAGGTGTCAAGTGTTGAAGAATGTATAGTGACAAGGGGGAGCAGCTGTTGGGAACGTGAACTATCCTGCAGTGCTTTTGTTTCCATAGGTATCAAACCCTGATTGCTCCTAGTTATAGAGGGTTTATCTTGCTTCCCGCCTATAGCTAGCTGCCTGAACAATGCCTCAAGTGTGTCCTGATTAGGAACCTTGCAAAACCCTGTAGTTCGGTCTTTCACTATGGTTCCCTTGCATATATTTCAAGTGAATGTTGTATCCCCGACTAACCACAATAATAATGTAATACACTTCTGTGAGTGCTGATTTGCCTTTGCAAGATTTCTTCTCTGATTTATTTAATTGTCTTGTATTTATGTTAAAATCGACAAAAATGTTAAGATCGCCAAAATAAATTTGTAGTTCAGTCCTTTGAGTTTGAAAGCTTTCACTGAGGGAAGGCGCCTGGGATCTCTTGCCCCGGCGACGTGGCATGTGAGTGGCCTAAGAGGAACGTGACGGTAACATCTTCTGGCAAACAGCGGACACACAGTGATTGTGAGGTGAGAGCAAGGTTCCTCCCCACGAGATCAGTTTCTGAGGTCTCTTCTTCATTTTCCCCTCACGCTTTCAAGATTCCCTCCTTAACACATGTTGCCATTGGCCTTCACAGCCCCAGATTTGGATCCCCCCTCCATGTCTCTGCATCCTCAGCATTGAACAGTAGGATTTCAAGAAGGTGAGGACAGGATTAGGGATTTCTGGGGAACTGATTAGTACAGGGGAGCTACAAACGGGGGAAGCTGGCCTTGATTCTATAAGAGGTCTTTGAGCAATCTCTCCTGTGATGCTCCGCTGCCTCAAAGATGTTGAGGATTAAATTGATGAAGAAGGTGGTGAGATAACCTGAGATTTGGGTGTGAGATCTCACAGACCAGATCTCCTGGAGATGATGTAATTAAAGTGTACACCAAAGGATGCACAGTGTCCAGTGTTCTTTAGATTCTGTCCATGCCCCCTTATTTTCCCTTTTGTGTTTCGTGTCTGGGTTGTGGTCCTTAAGCCAAATTCTCTTGTCTATTTTTTTTTTTTTTTTTTTACTTCACACACATTAGGGGCAGGACAGAGAGAATGTTCCTGAGAAGCATCCTTCTTTGAGTTTAAAATTGGTCTCACAATCTGAGACTCCACTGAAGGAGACAGAAGTGCTAGTATGAGGAGGCAAGGAGCATCACAGCAGTGACCAGTATTTGAAGAAGAGTTTCTTCAGAACATTTGAGAAGTTTTTCCCCAAAACACACTGCAATCATTAATCCCACAGAGTAACTCTTAACTTCAGGGAGCAGCATTGGGACTAGTCTCAGCAAAAATGGTGAAATGGCTTCATTTGGGATGCTGGTGTATATCTAATGAGGTCACGTAGAAAGCAGGTTAGTTTGAAGACCATTTTGACAACGGGCTACTTTACTAAATGAACATTTTACTGAATGGACTAGTGTGTTATCATTTTTTCTCCATAACAGCATTTTAAGGACTATTCAGTTTGTCTCTGCTCAGCTCCAACTGATGCAGTTGGAGTCTGAAGGACAGGAAAAAGGAAAGACTGGGTGGACATAAAAACATAATCTTGAGTGGGCAGAATTCTTGTCAGTAGATTCTTTTTTCTTTTCTCTAGGTACAGCATCAAAATGTTGAGGCAAACAAAAATTGACTACATTCTTCCAGAATATATTCTTTTAAATATATCTGTATATTCTTCACTGAGAAGAAATCTTACACTCTCTGATGTTTCTACTCTTTACTTCTTAGTCTCAAACTAGCTACAGGAATCTGGAACAGAGACAAATTGTACATTCTTTAAAACATTGCAATGAAAATGATCTCCAATCAACAAAGATGTGATTGTCATAGAAATAACAGAATTTGGCACATTAGCTCTTTTCAGAAAATCCATTCAGAATGGACCCTCTTCTTGGTGTCAAAGATGGGGTGCTTTTCCTTAGGGTCAAAAATTTGAGCCTTCCAGAAGAAACACTGGATGGTTTCTGCCTTGGTTGATGACATGGGGCTCCCTGGGAACTTCGTTGACCTGAGCCCCTATGGCAGGACAATGAGGCAGACCCTCTGGATGAGGTCAGAGAAGTCCTGTATGGACCCTAGAGTCCAGTTTTGGGCTTTCATGTCTACAAAGACCATGAATCTGCTTCAAAAACAACAACATACCCCGTCATCATGTTCCATATCTGATTCTTGACAAATATTTGAGAAATGACTTTGGAGACAGGTTTCTGTCTATTGGATCACAGCCAGAGAAAGGCTTCATGGATATAGAAACCAAGATATGGAAGTTTTGTATCTTAGGGACAAAGGGATACTAAGATATGAGTCTGATTTTTTTTTTAAAGATTTTATTTATTTATTTGAGAGAGAGAGAATGAGAGAGAGCACATGAGAGGGGGGAGGGTCAGAGAGAGAAGCAGACCCCCTGCCGAGCAGGGAGCCCGATGCGGACTCGATCCCGGCACTCCAGGATCATGACCTGAGCCGAAGGCAGTCGCTTAACCAACTGAGCCACCCAGGCACCCATGAGTCTGATTTTTATATAGCACAGCTTATGGTCCAAAATATGCATGGAAATTTAAAAGCTAAAAAGTAGTAGCTTTGCTTCTTGGTTTTACCCTGGAATTTCAAGCTTATGGAAAAATAGAGCTGATAAGATAATATTCATTAAAGCATAGACCAAAGCTATACACTATAGGCTAGCTATACACCAAAAGGGGTATATGTGTGCATAGGAGAATTCACCAAGAATGAGATAAACTGAAAATATTTCTATACTGGATAGAAATGCCAGGTAATGAGCAAAGGTTATCCGGTATTTCTCCCATGGCTGCAAAATGAACTCTTGAAGAAGCATTCAGTGTGAACAGTAACGGTAATGAAGCAATGATCCCATCCCAGCTTTTTGATGCAGAATATGAGTTCTGTTAAGAGTACATATTCCGATTCCAAAAGAGATTTAATGGTGATAACTTAATGTCTAATTTTATACCCTTAGATCATTGCAAATTCTGCATGGAGGCACATCACATGGATTGCTGCATAATTTAAGAGCCAATAGTAAGAAAAAAGTATGTGACATTATGTGGGGTTTGGTGCTTTAGTTGAGTGACATAGATTTATGGTATGGAATTTCTAAAGTGAATTCAGTTAAGGGGACCCAGTTTGCAGGACTGATTTTCTTTCATCCATTCGACACTGAGCTCAACACTGTTGCAGACATGGCAGGAGATTTCAAAGACTTTTTTTTTTTTTAAATTTATTTGAGGGAGAGCGCACAAGCAGGCAGATTGGCAGGGAGAGGGAGAAGCAGGCTCCCCGCTGAGCAGAGAGCCCGACACAGGGCTCGATCCCAGGACCCCGGGATCATGACCTGAGCCGAAGGCAGACACTTAACCCACTGAGCCACACAGGCACCCCAAAACTTTAAAAAAAAAAGATTTTTATTTATGAACTAGAGAACGCAGGGTAGGGGGGAGAGGGAGAGACTATCCTAAGCAGACTTCCCACACTGAGCTTGGAGCCCTGGTGTGGGGGAGGGGGGGCTGGATCTCAACATTCTGAGATCACAACTGGATCAAAAACCAAGATTTGGCCCTTAACCAACTGAGCTACCCAGGCGCCCCTCAAAGGCTGTTTGAATGAGTATCTTACAATCCAGTTAGGAAAGCATGCCTCATCTGAAAACGAAAATAACATGAGGCAATACATTGTCAAATGACAGATGAAAACAGCTGTGATTTATGAAGTACTTTTCTATGAGCTAGGCATGCTGCTAAGGCTTTCCATTCATCCCTTGATGTTAGCCACCCTATGACGTAGGTGCTATTATCCCCATTTTACAGATGGGAACGTTGAATTTCAAACTGCTGCAATGGCATGCTAAAGCTCACAACACTTGTCAATGGCAGAACTGGAATTTGAATTTAATTTGCACTGACTCCAAAACTTAGGTTCTTACAAAGAAATTATATGGCAATTCAGAGAACGGAGAGGGCTTCTAGGAGGGGAGAACTGAGTTGGCTCTTTTTTTTTTAAGATTTTATTTATTTTTTTTATTTGTCAGAGAGAGAGAGCACAAGCAGGAGGAGTGGCAGGCAGAGGGAGAGGGAGAAGCAGGCTCCCTGCTGAGCAGGACTTGATCCCGGGACACTGGGATCATGACCTGAGCTGAAGTCAGCTGCTTAACCAACTGAGCCACCCAGGCGTCCCCTGAGTTGGCTCTTAAAGGATAGGCTTCAGGGGCGCCTGGGTGGCTCAGTCGGTTAAGGTTAAGCAGCTGCCTTCAACTCAGGTCGTGATCACAGTGTCACTCGATCGAGCCCCTCGTCGGGCTCCCTGCTTAGCGAGGAGTCTGCTTCCCCCTCTCCCTCTGCCTTTCTCCCTGGCTCATTCTCTCTTTCAAATAAACAAATACAATCTTTAAAAAAAAAAAAAAAGACTTCAGATAGGCGAGGAGCGGCCTACTAGGTCAAGCATACAGTAAATGCATGGAGACTAGCAGAGGGCTTCTGAAAATTACATTAGCCGAGCTGTCCAGTGGAACAGATTTAGTTGGAAAATGAACACTGGGTCAAAGACTGAACTGTAGGTAATTACCGCTGCAAAAATGCCAGTTTCAAGTAGTAGGCCTGTAGGAGGTGGACTGCAGGCCTGACTTCGAGAGAGGTCATCAGGGGCAGGGGCTACAGGAGCCGAAGGGGGGAAGAAGGGTGCGGCTAGGGGACCCTGCCCCGACCGCCCCCTTTCCTTCCCTAAGGGGCCCCACTACTTGGCTTCTGCTCGGCGGTGGAGAAGCGGCCAGGTACAGAATTATGATCCTGGCCGGCGGCCAGCCCAGTGGCCGCGGTGGGCGGGCCTACCTCTCCCGCCTCCGGTGAGGTTGGCTGCCCATCCCCGGGGCCTCACGGCAATTCAGGGAGGAGCCCTAGAACCCGTCCTTTATCTCCCTTACTCCGCGGGTTCCGCTCCGCTGCGGGGGCGGGGCTGGGGGCGGGGTCACGGACGCTGTAGCGAGTTCATCTCAGGACGGGGCGGGGCCACAAGCGACCGTATTAGGGGCATTCTGGGCCTCTGGCGAAGCGGTCCCCTTACCTTGTAACCCAGGCCCCGCTCCGCGGGTTCCGCTCCGCGACGGGGCGGAGCCGGAGGCGGATCCAAAGGTGGGGCCTGGGGCGGGCCCAAGGGCGTCCAGGTGGTCACTGCGGAAGGGCCTGTTTCTCTAGCTTGTCCTGGGGTCGGCGGCCCGCGGGGAGGTAAGGGGCTCAGGGAGACAATTTGGTTCCCGCCCGGAGCCAAGTGGTCCGCTACTCCTGTGGGCCACCCCCTTTTCTTTCCCCCTCGAGCCGCGACTCCGAGGGCTGCGTTCCGCGGCGGGGGCGGGGCCGGGGGCGGGCCGCAAGTGGGTTGCGGCAGACCGGTAGGCTCGGTTGGCGGCCCGCCCCGGGGCCTCCTCCAGACTGCTTTAAGGCGAAAAAGGCCCGACGGGGTCGTCGTTGTCTTACGTCCTGAACCCCGTTCCCCGCGTCTTCCGCGGGGCTGTGCGGGACGAGCGGGTGTCGAGAGTGCGGCGGGCCTGGTCAGGGACGGGCCGCCTTAGCGCCAGCCCCCATCACCGCCCCCGCGCCTTGCGGAGGAGCGAAACTCTGGTTGGCTTGTTTTCCAATCTTACTTTGGTTCTTTCATTTTAAAAAAGTCTCGACCTCCCACCGCCGGGCACTGTCCCGAGAGCTAACCGAGGCTGTGAGTGTTTGGGAACCAGGCCCGCTCGGCGGCTGCAGTTCGGGCGTCCCACCTCTGCACGGCCGGTCGGGCGCTGCGGCCCCGGCAGCACGCGGAGATGAGGAGCAGGAGCAATTCTGGGGTCCGCCTGGATGGCTACGCGCGGCTGGTCCAGCAAACCATCCTGTGCTACCAGGTAAGGAAGGACCACCCGAGCTGCCCTCTCGTGGCACTCATTCTCCTACCCAATCCCCTCCCGGTCCTGAGACTTTGCATTTAGGAGGTTTGCTCCTTAAATCCAGTGCTTGCTAGCCGCACCCCCATTCCACCCCGTCCTCTTTCAGGGGACCCCCTCTGTTTGGGATCGAAGACAGAGCCCCCCTGGTGCCCTGGGTACAAAAACGCGTCTTTTTTGCATTGACTGTTCTGTTTTGGGGTGAGAGAGGAGGTGTGTATAGGTTGGACAGAGCACACTGAACGGGGACAGTGAACTCGGGACTGCCAGGGCAGTAAACAGGAGTGAAGAACCTCCGGAGGTTTGTATCCTGCTCCTCCAGAGTGTAGGGCAACTGCTGCTGCCCCTCCCATGAGTTATCTTGTTAGAGACCCACGTGTGAGGGCCTTAGGGGTTACTCTGGTTGATATTTTACAGATGAGAAAACTACAGGCCAAAAAGCTTACCGCGTGTAGTAGGGTCAGGGCCAAACGCAGGTCTTCTGCTCCCAAGTTCAAGGGGGACCTGTGAGGCTGCCCATGTGGTCTGAGGTATGAATATGCCTGCTGTTCTATATTACTGGCCTAAAGTTATATGTGGGCCCATCATGTAAGACCCTTGGACTATTTTTATTCCTAGTGAAGACAGCAGCTCTGTCCCTTTCCCTCAATCAGCAGCAACTATTAATAGGACCTCCATGTTCCAGAAGAAAGTAGCATTCCATGGTTAGAGGCCCAGCCTACAAGTCGGGAACCAGAGTCATTCCCAAGCCACTGACCATTTTCCCTTCTTAGCCAATTTCTCAGTCTTATTCCTTCATTCATGAAATATTTATTGTGTACCTATTATATGCAAGACACTCTGTCAGGTGCTGGGCTTACAAAGAATAAATGCGTGTAGTGCAATGAGATTTATGCATAGGGTATAGTTCCGGAGTCCTTTGTCTGAGATCCTTGGGACCAGATGTTTGCAAGTCAGAAATGTTTGGATTTTAGAAAGGTGTAATATACATGTGTATTCTATAATAACTGCAGTGGGCAGCATCCCTTAATCAAACACATTTTTCTCACATCCGAATGTGAATATTCACACTGAGTAGGAAAAGTAAAGACTTAAAATAGTTTCACGTCAGTTCAGGTCACCTTTTGTCACCAAGCTTGCTGCAAACTTATGAAAACCCTTTAGATTTCCAGAACTTACCAGCTTTTAAAATTGCACATGAAGGACTGTGATCCTGATTTGGGGGAGCTAAACCCAGTTTGGGGAGCCGGGATGGAGTCCTAGAAGACATGACGTTAAGTTGAGAATTAAAGGAGTAGGCAGGCAAATGGTGGTTACTTTTTGCTGTCCTGTTTGTAGTATATTACAATTACATCTATAAATTGTTTTAAAATTCAAGTTCAACGGTTTTCTCCTTCCTTACTGTGAGGGAAGGGGCTGTAAGGAGAACTGATGAAGCTTGGTTCTTGTGTCACACCTGTGTTTGCGTGCCCAGCTCTGCCTTGAATGACATGTTAGCCTTTACTCAGCCTCTCAAGTCCATGGCCTCATCTGTAAAATGGGGACAGTAACACCTATCTCCGCTGAGGTATTGTGAAGAAAAAGCTAGCGCCTAGCAGGTTGCCTGGCAGCCAGGAGGCAATCAGTAAACAGTGCTGTTGGTGGTGTTACGACTTGGACATAGGCCACACGTCCGCACCTCACCACCGTGAGCCATGTTACTCCCTTTCCTGAAGGCCTTGGTACAACTACTAATTGCTTTCTAGTCTATAAACATAATTATGTCTCCCCATTGATGCAGTGAGGTCCTTAAGCACAGAGGCCTCATCAGTTTTGTTCCTTTTGTGTTAAGCAGTGTTCCTGGCACATGAAAGGTACCGTTAAGTCCTTGTTGATAAAATACTTCCAGCAGGCTCCGAGCCATCCTAATGTCCAGCCATTGACCCAGGCTTGCCTTCTCTCAGGAGCAAAAGAACTGTCTTATTAAAGCAAATTTGCAGTGTTGGACTTTCCTCTCCAACATTTTAATGATTAAAAAAAAAGGCGTCTCAGCCTTTAGTTGTATTTATTTTGGGGGTAGTTGGTGAGAAGCTCTCATTTACCCTCTTTACTCCTGTGGCTAACTGGAATCCTCCGAGTACAACACTGCTGGGAAATCCCATGCAGACTCGCACTCCTTGTCCCCCTCCCCCCACCCATCCTGCCCCAACAGCTTGTCTTCACAGTTGTAGATCCTTAATCCATTTAAGGTCTCATCATCTTTCTGAGTGATCTTAGGTCCCCTAACCACTCTAAAAATGGATGGGCAATTTTATGCATATTCGACCATAAAAAAAAATGAACGAGCTGGACTGGTGGTTTCTAAAATTTATGCTATATCTCCCCATCTCCTGTAGATATATGCAGATGTTTGTGAGGTATTTTTCAGTGTCAGCGGGTACAGGCTCTGAACTGTTTCTGATTTGCTTTTTATTTTTATTTTTTTAAAAGATTATTTATTTATTTGAGAGCGGGAGGGAGGGAGAGGGAGCATGAGTATGAGCTGAGCGGGGAGAGGGGCAGAGGGAGAAAGAGACTCCCTGCCGAGCAGGGAGCCAGCAGCAGGGAGCCAGCAGAGCGGGAGGGACTCCATCCTAGGACCCTGAGATTTTTTTTTTTTTAAGATTATTTATTTATTTATTAGAGAGTGCGCAGGAGAGAAACAGCATGAGAGGGGAGAGGGTCAGAGGGAGAAGCAGGCTCCCCGCTGAGCCAGGAGCCCGATGTGGGACTCGATCCCAGGACCCCGGGATCACGACCTGAGCCGAAGGCAGTCGCTTAACCAACTGAGCCACCCAGGCGCCCGGACCCTGAGATCTTGACCTAGGCCGAGTCAGATGCTTAACTGAGCCACCCAGGTGCCCCTGATGTGCTTTTTAAATTGATTTCACTTGTTAGAAATCATTTAGTGTTAAATATGTCAAACTCCTAATTCTTCAGTTAGAGGCAGTAGCGTGTCAACTAATTCCTTTTCCTGTATCTGTGAAAGAGAACAACTTTTTCCATTAGTCGTTTGCCAAATACATTTGCTACTAATTATTATTTAAATCTTTAAGGCAAAGAAGAAAAGAACTATGTTTATAAAAGGGTCCTTTTGCAGATACGATTTTGTGTATACAGAGAGTATAATTATACACTCCAGGGATTATCTTCAAATAATTATTGACTGAAAAAAATTCCTAGATTTACTTTGGTCCAGATAATACTAACTTTGTACATTTTTTGAATATCAGTTCTGTTTGAAAGCTCATACATGAAAGTGTTAAGTTACAAAGTAGTGATAAGAGAATATGGATCAGAAATGGTGATCAAGGCAGTAATTGTAACTGCAGATTATTTGGTATAAAAAATAGATAATTAAGAGACCAGAAGAGTAAGTAAATATTGCTTATTTAGTGGCAATGGAATTTAAAAATGAAAAGAATGGGATAACTAAAACATGGAGTAGGGAACAAATAGTAATAATAATAATAATAAAGACTAATTTGGGGCAAGTTTTAAAAAGATATAATTAAATACTGTGAAATAATATGGCAGAAGAATGGGAGGTGGGTTAAAGCATTCTTAGACCTTTATCACTTTATCACCTTAAGAAGGGGAGAGGTATTATATATTTAAATCAACAATTTATATGTAACGCTTGAACATGAAGGGAATATATAACTTTTTAAAAAAAATTTTTCGTAAGCATAACTTTTTTTTTTTTTCACAGTATTGGTTTCTGGTGTACAATACAGTGATACAGCACTTCTATACATCACCTGGTGCTCACCATGACAAGTGCACTCCCTAATCCCCATCACATATTTCACCCTCCCCCTACCCAGGAATATATGACTTTTAAAACAGTGGAGGAATAAAGAAAATTTGATCACTGCAAGAGAAGGAAGGAAAAGAGTGCTTAGGGAGAGAGAAAAGTTAAAAAAAAAAAAAAAAAAAAAGTAAGCAAAGGACAAAACAAGATGCAAATAAGTCCAATTAGTAATCACAATAAATGGAAATGCTTAAATTAGCCAGGTAATAGAAGTTATTAAAAAATTTTTTTAAATATATGTGGTTTTTATAAATTTTATTTGAGAGAGAGAGCTTGTGCACAAGTGGGGGTGAGGGGCACAGGGAGGGGGAGAAGCTGACTCACCACTAAGCAGGGAGCCAGACATGGGGCTCCATCCCAGGACCCTGAGATCATGACCTGAGCCGAAGGCAGATGCTTAACCAACTGAGCCACCCAGGCACCCCAAGATATATGTGGTTTATGAAAGACACAAGCTGGGCCACCGGAGTGGCTCAGTCGGTTAAGTGGTTGACTCTTGGTTTCAGCTCAGGTCATGATCTCTGGGTCATGAAATTGAGCCTGATGCAGGGCTCAATCTTTTTTTTTTTTTTTTTTAAGCGAGAGACACAACCTTAAGATACTCAGAAGTTGAAAGTAGTTTATTTTTTTTTTAAGATTTAATTTATTTATTTAGAGAGCAAGAAAGAGAGAGAGTGAGCAAGCAGGGGGAGAGGGAGAGGGAGAGAATCCCAGACAGACTCCCCACTGAGCATGGAGCTTGTGGTGGGGCTCCATCTCACCACCCTGAGATCATGACCTGAGCTGAAATCAAGAGTCCGATGCTTAACTGACTGAGCCACCCAGGTGCCCCCAAAGGTTGAAAGTAGTTTAGTTAGACAAGATATATAGGCAGATGCTAACCAAGAAGAAATTGGTGTGCATACTAATGTCAAACAGTAGATCTTGAAATTTTAAAAAATTTCATTATTAGGGATAAAAAATATTACTAAATGATAAAAGGATAATTCAAGAAAATAAAGCAATTTTAAATCAGAATACAACTCTGATTGATATGAAGCAAAACTTGACCTAACTGTAGAAGTTAACAAATCTGTAATCATACTAAGAACTTTTATACTCCCCTAAGATACTAATAGGTCAAGCAGAGAAATTATTAGGACATAGAAAATTTGAGCACCATAAGAAACAAAATCAAGTGTACATATGTAGAACTCTGCACCCCACCAATAGAAAATACATATTTGTTTCAACCTTGCAAAGTTTTTCAAAAATTGATGACAAATTAGGGTATAAAGAAAGTCTCAAAAATACTGAAAAATCAACTTTATGAACACCGGAGTTTTTGCCAAAATGCAAGAAAGTTAGCAATAACAAACAGCTGCTAAATCTCCAAGTATGTTTGGAATCTTACTAAGCCCACTTCTAAATATATCTAAATAGATCATGGATATATGTGTCATGGGTGTGTGTGTATCTCTAAGAAGAAATTATAATGGAAATTATGAAATATCTAAAACTGAATGACAACAGAAGCATTCCAAATACAAATGAGATACAGCTAAAGTGGGATTTGAAATTTATATTCTGAAATAAATGTTAGAAAAGAAGAAAGATTTGAAAATTAATGAATTCATTGAGAAAAGGATAACAGTGCAGCCAAGAAAACAGAAGAAAGGAAATAATACAGGAGCAAAAATTAGTGTAAGATAACACAATAAGGATTGACAAAACCAAAAGCTGTTTTTGATTTTATTTTTTTAAAGATTTTATTTATGTATTAGAGCGTGAGCATGAGCAGGGGGAGGGGCAGAGGGAGAAGCAGACTCCCTGCTGAGCAGGGAGCCCGATGTGGGGCTCGATCCCAGGACTCCGGGGTCATGACCCAAGCCAAAGGCAGTTGACCAACTGACTTGAGCCACCCAGGTACCCCAAAAGCTGTTTTTTAGAAAAGACTAACAAATAGGCAAACTTCTGGCAGGGTTGATGGGAGCCGGGGAAGAGGGACAAATAAACAATATTAGGAGAAAATGGAAAAATAGTATCAATACTTTTTGGCAGTACATTTGGAAATGTTAAATGGACAGTTTTCTAGATTAATGTTAGCCATGTTAAGAAAAAATTAAATCCTAATTCGACCTGTAACTATTAAAGAAATGGATTGAGTCACAAAAAAAATCCTAATCCAAGGTGGGTTTACAGACAAGGACCAAGGAACATTCAGAGGTTTATTTATTCATTCATCTTCGAAGGTGAAGGAATTTGGCTTTTATTCTGAGTGGGAAGGGAAGCCATGAGAGGGTTTTGAGCAAGTGAGTGACATCTGAATAATGTTGGAAAAGAATCACTCCATCAGCTGCATAGAATATTGTCTGTAAAGCAGACACGAAGGAAAGCAGGGTGACTGATTAGGAAGCTTCAGCAGCTGGAGCATGATGGCTCAGACAAGGGTGGTGGCAGTGGAGACCGCTGCGAGTGGTGGAATTTGGGGGAAATTTTATAGAGACAACAGGATTTACTGGTGGATTGGGCATAAGGGGTGTGGAAAAAAGAGAAGTCAAGAATGACTCCAGGGTTTTGGCTTGAGCAACCGGTATGATGGAATTGCCATTTGTGAGATGGGGAAAATTGTGGAGGAGCAAATTTGGGGAGAAAGAGAAGGAGTTTTTATTAAGTTTGAGTTGCCCATGAGGCATGCAAGTAGAAATGGCAAGTAGGCAATTGAATATATGAGTCTTGAAGAAAGGGAGAGGTCTGAGCTGGAGAGAAAAATCTGGGAGTTATATTGGTATATATGTGGTGTTTAAAAGGTCATGAGGCTGGATGAGATCACAGGAGTGAGCATAGAGAAAAGATGATGTTCGAAGAGTGCTTTGATGCTCAAGTGGAGTTTACTCAGGAATACAAGGATATTTACTATAAGAAAATCTAATGCAATTTACTACATTAATAAATTAAAGGAGAAAATCGTGTGGTCATCTCAATTGGTGTAGAAAAGCATTTGATAAAATTCAGCATCTAGAATGATTTTTTAAAGATTTTATTTATTTATTTGACAGAGAGAGAGCAAGAGCAGGAACACAAGCAGGGGGAGTGGGAGAGGGAGAAGCAGGCTTCCCACAGAGCAGGGAGCCTGCTTCTCCCTCTGACCCTCCCCCCTCTCATGTGCTCTCTCTCTCTCATTCTCTCTGTCTCAAAAAAAAAAAAACAAACAAACAAACTTAAATACACCTCTTAAGGTATTCTAGGGAGTTGTATTATCCTGATAAAAGATAATGTTTTAAAAAACATTCTAGGGAGTTGTATTATCCCGATAAAAGATAATGTTTTAAAAAATCTACAAATGTGGGTGCCTGGGTGGTGCAGTTGGTTTAGCATTCAACTCTTGGTTTTGGCTCAGGTCATGATCTCAGAGTTGTGAGATCGAGCCCCTTGTCAGGTTCTACGCTCAGCCTGGGGTCTGCTTGGGACTCTCTCTCCCTCCCTCAGTCCCTCCCTGCCTCTCTCTCTCTCAAATCAATAAATCTTTTAAAAAAAAATTTACAAACCTAACTAATGTATTGGCAAAAGATCAGAAACAATATCTTTAAAGTCAGGGACCTCAAGGGTCACCACTATCACTCCTATGCTGCATTGTAACTGTGACCCGCATAAAAGACCTGAAAAAAAAATGAGCCGGATAGAGATGATATTTGCAGATATAAATACCACAGAAAACCCAAAACTACTGGAACTAGGTTCTCAGTTTTTAGAGTAAGTTTTGGGGTGATTAATAAATAACAAATACAGAAGCTTAATCCTGAGAGTCTTTGGAGAACCGGCCACTTATAGTTGATTGGATTTAAGTTTCAATTTTCCTTGAGCTTGTTTCTATTTGATTAGATAGCAGGTGACATCATTGTTTAGCTTCTGGGTTTATAAATATTCTCTCTCCATTACTTCTCTTAATAGCAAAGAGAAGTGCCAGGATAACCAAAAAATATTTTCAGTCCAAGTGTCCTCCTTCATTGTTTCCCTTTAATTAAGTTACTCCCTTTCTCATTTATATTAATTTTATATATTTCTATGATTGTGTTCTACAATATAAACAAGCAGTTCACAGAAGAGGAAATGAATAAACATGTAAAATGATGGCTTAACCTCACTAGTAACCCGAGAAAGTAAAGTAGATCAAAACAATAAATTCAGACTGACAATTGGGGAACAGTTTCAAAGCATAATTCTAAGTGTTGACAAGGTTGTAGAAAAGGGGCAAATCTTATAAACTATTCATGGGAAGAGGTATTAGTTAAGATAGGCTAACTGCTGAAACGAAGTCCAAAATTCCATTGAATAAACACAGTTTATTTCTCACTCCGACAGCAGCCGGGTGTGGGTCCAGGTCAGTAAGGGTGTCATTTAGAGATCTGGGCTACCAGTGCAGCTCCGAAGGTCACCCTGGATGTGATGGGTACTTCACTTTCATTCACATTCCTTTGGCTAGAACTCAAACACATGGTCACATCTAACTGCAAGGGAGGATGGGAAATGTAGTATAGCTGAAGGCCTGAAAAGAAAAGGAAATTCAGATAGTGATTAGTTAGTAGTCTATGCCATAGAATGTAAGTTACAGACTGTTAACTGGTACAGTCACCTTGGAAAACAGTTGGGAGATATTGGTGAAATTGAAGCTATGCGTACCGTATGACCCAGGAGGTCCCTATGTAGTTATATATACATAATGATGTGCTCTTACCCATTACCCAAGGAGACATGTACGAGGACATTTGTTGAAGCATTGTTTGTAAAAGAGAAAAATTAGAAACAATCTAAATGTTCATCACTTTGGGAATGGACAAATAGAGATCTAGCCACATGATAGAATACTAGATAGCAGTTAAAATGAGTGACCTAGACTTACATGTATCAAATTGGATAGCACTCAGAAATTTAAAGTTGAGTGCAAACAAGTTATAGAAGAATAAGTACAGTATGCTATTAAGTGTGTAGAACTTTAAAAACACCCCAAATAATATTCTTCCTTGCTTAGGGACACATACTTGTAAGAATTTCTAACACGTGGACAGGAAAAAATACACTCCAGCTTTGAAGTAGTGTAGCAGTTCTCGGGAGTGAGGTCCCCAGATCCCTTAGGATCCCTGAGCCCTTTTAAAAGGGCTGAGAGATGGTTGTCTGCTCTGTGTGTTGACTGGAGAAAGCAAGCACTGAATGGATGACATTTTTTCCTTCCTGATAACAATTCAGTGCCCTGCCTTTTGCCACCTCCTACTTCAACTCTTTCGGGTGCCAGGAGGAGGGCTTTTGCTGTGCCCTTTTCAGGACCGCTTTTAAATATTTTAGTGCCAGATAGAAACATTTGAGTAATTGAATGAAAAAGTCTTTGAATCTTCTTACAAATAGAGGACTGTAATAATGCATACAAGGGAGAAATTTAGAATTGTTTCAAGTTTTGCAGGGATCCAAGAGATCATCTAGTTAGATCACCTCGTTTCCTTTTACAGCTAAAGAATTCAGCCAAGAGAGTTGAGGGGATCTTTTTCAAGGTCATCCTTCTGGTGAGCTGACAGCCCTGTGATAAACACTGTATTGTTGGAAACAGGCCAGAGGAATGGAGAGAAATACTTTAGATACACCAGATTGCTGTGAACACCAAATAAATTTATATTTTTGTCTGTTAAAATAGTGAAACTTTATTTATTTATTTATTTATTTTTAAAGATTTTATTTATTTATTCATGAGAGATAGAGAGAGAGGCAGAGGCAGAGGGAGAAGCAGGCTCCCCGCGGAGCAGGGAGCCCGATGCGGTACTCGATCCCAGGACCCTGGGATCATGACCTGAGCTGAAGGCAGACGCTTAACTGACTGAGCCACCCAGGCGTCCCAAAATAGTGAAACTTTAATAAGCCCTTTCTTTAAATACTGTGAGGCAGATGTGATATTTATTTCACTCTATTAGTAAAAGTCACAGAGTGAAATATCACATCTGCCTCACAGTGGGTAGGGAGAACATAATTTATGTTCATAACATACACGTAGAGTAGTGGTTCTTAATCAAATGAGTTACAGACCCATTTGAGAATTTGATGAAAGCTGAATGTTTTATTGTCCACTGAGAAAAATGCTCACACAGACATTCCAGGAGTCTCATGGGTCTCCACCTCCCTACCCCCACACCCCAAAGCCCATCGGTGGACTCCTAGTAGATCCTCTAGCAAGAGTCCAGATTCAGAGTGACGTGTGGTCCTTCGGTGCTCTGACCCTGAACCTAATAGAGTAAAAGTCAGTCTTAGAGTTGAAAATAAATAGTGAGGCCCACAGCTCTCCTGTTTGGGGGAGATGTTACTGGCACAGCAGCCAGTAATCCCTTGACACCCCCGACTTGAGGTGTTGGCCAGGAGGATCCTAGCAACCCCACTGAGTTTATGTTCTGTCGGTTTTCACAGCACCAGGCTAAGGACTAACATTTCAGTAATCCCCCACCTTGCAACAGGGATTGGTGAGGGAGGCAAAGAAATAAAATGTCTTGGGGCGCCTGGGTGGCTCAGTTGGTTGAGCGACTGCCTTTGGCTCAGGTCATGATCCTGGAGTCCCAGGATTGAGTCCCGCATCAGGCTCCCTGCTCTGCAGGGAGTCTGCTTCTCCCTCTGACCCTCCCCCCTCTCATGTGCTCTCTCTCATTCTCTCTCTCTCAAATAAATAAAATCTTTAAAAAAAAAAAGAAGAAATAAAATGTCTTAAGACAGTGGTGAAGTCATTTGTATGTTTGATGGTTAGCTAAGGGGCCCACATAGTTTCTGGAAGTCTCAAAAGTTTTAAGGTGAGCACTGGGATCTGGGATAAAACTGGAACACAGCTTGATTGAAGTGAATGCCTGCAGTACGTGGCTCCTGACCCACTTTATTTCCCTGGAAGCCATCCTTCAGTCATACGGGATGGTGCAAATGCCTAGGTCCAGGGCACCTTGTAATTTGTGAGTTATTTGTAAATCCAGAGGGGGGAAATCGGATAAGCAGGAGTTTAGCAAAAGACATCATTTGAAAGTGAAAGTTGCACACCTGTGATCTCCTTAGGTGAAAAGTGTAAGGCCGCTGCATGTTGGAGCTTATTAAGTCTTCAACATTATTCTCTGAATGCCCAAGGTTTACATATCAAATTATACAAAACCTATCTTTTAAACTAATGGAGAAAGAAAGTGTTACTCACACAGCCCCTAGTCTCAATTACAGATATAATCATTTTATTTTTTTTAATATTTAAAAAAATTTTTTTGTTTTAAGTAGGTTCCACGCCTGTTGTGGAGCTTGAACTCAAGACCGGGAGATTAAGAGTAGCATGCTCTACTGACTGAGCCAGCCAGGCACCCCAGGTGTCATCATTTTAAAACAAAGGCTATTGGAATTCCCACTGTAAAAAAACATCTCAAGGGCGCGTGGGTGGCTCAGTCAGTTAAGCATCTGCCTTTGGCTCAGGTCATGATCCCAGGGTCCTGGGTTCGAGTCCTGTGTTGGGCTCCTGCTCAGTGGGGAGTCTGCTTCTCCCTCTCACACTCCCTCTGTGCTCTCTCAAATAAATAAATAAAATCTTTAAAAAATCTCAAGTCCAAGGCATTGCCCTTCCCTATCCCCTTTAATATTTTAAGTGGTAGCTGCTAGAATAAAATTTCAGCACAACAAATGAATTTAACCAGTTTTTGGAGTTTTTATAATAGAATTTTCCACTTTGTTTTTTGTTTTACCAACGGGGGTAGAGGGGGTTGATGGTGAGTAATCCTCTATTTTCAACATTTGTCCTAGTCTCTTCTAGGTATTTCATTTGAATGATTTACTTGTACTTTCCTCCCTTGGAGCTGAGCAATGCAATGATAAGTACTTAGCCATTCTTAATCTAAAGGAAAAAGGACTGAGAGTAAGGGTCAGCTGGAGGCCTCTGAACTCTGTCTCCTGGACTGTAGGAGAAAGGAAGCTGGGGGAAGCCTCACAGAGGAGCAAGCGTGTGGAGAGGCATTTGCCACGAAGGCATTGCAGGCACCCAGGCTCCGAAGTGCGAGAGCAGAGCCTGTGCATGACACTTGAATTCAGGTTTGGGGGCAGGGGCTAAGGAGGGTGTGTGTGTCAGGTGATGAGGCTGGATGTGAGAGGAAGAGCCTTGTATGGCAATCTAAGAGACTCAGGTTCTGTTTTATAGGATTGAAGAATTCTAAAACAGTGAAGTCTTGAGATTCTAGTTCTTTCTGCGACCTTCCTTTGTGGAGGATGGATTGAAAGGAACCAGTATTTTTTTTTTTAAAGATTTTATTTATTTATTTGACAGAGAGAGACAGATCATGAACAGGGGGAGGAGGCAGGAGGAGAGGGAGAAGCAGACTCCCCACTGAGCAGAAAGCCCCATGTGGGGCTTGATCCCAGGACCCTGAATCTCACAACCATAACACTGAGCAAAAACCAGACATAAAAGAATATAGTTGTGATGTGATTTATATTAAGAAATATATATATTTTGGGCACTTGGGCGGCTCAGTCAGTTAAGCGTCTGCCTTTGGCTCAGGTCATGATCCGGGGTCCTGGGATCGAGTCCTGCATCAGGCCCCCTGCTCAGTGGGGAGTCTGCTTCTCCCTCTCCCTCTGCTTCTCCCCCCTTGCTTGTGTGCTTGCTTGCTCTCTGCCCACCTCCTCCTCTCCCCCAAACAAATAAATAAATCTTTAAAAAACAAAAACAAAAAACCGTGCAATCAGTGTTGTACAGTTGAAATTTCTTGTACCTAAGTGTTGGGACCACATATGGCAGGGCCACGGGGTAGCTGCTGGGGTTGGGGAGGAGGGGGTGATTTGGAAAAGAGAGAAAAGTTCTGTTTTAAAGATGTGTTGGGGCCCTGGGGGTGGGAATGTATGTGTGAAGGGAACTGAGTCAACTCAAATGTGTGGGAGTGTTGGCTAATAAAATCAGTTCAGCAAGCATTTATTAAACATATAAGCCCAATAAATAAATTCTTGTTTAATTCTGTCTAGTTTGTTTCGACCTACTGTCCAAGTCTGTAAGCATTCTGCTGTTCCAGTATTGGCTTAGCATCTACTTTGCAGCTCTTACCTGCCTCTCCTATTCCCCACACACACCCTCTAAGGAGCAGTGAATATCACCATTTCAGTATCTCTGCTCTCTTCTGTTGTTGAAATCTGCTCCATCTCCTGCTTGCTCTGAGAGTCATCTTTGTATTGCCACCAGCCAAGAAGATTGTGTAAGTGTTCTTTCTTGAGCTTGTATGAAGGCTTTAGCTTTTATTTTTTTCATTTTTCAGGTAGATAATTATAATGTTGAATATGTTTTTTAAACTACACACACACCACCCTAGGGAGTCATGTATACTGTTTTCTCTGGTCACCCTCTACCACTGTACCCCTTCCCCCACTGAAATTTACTGCCTTGACTTCTGCCTCCTTAACTTCACCTCTATCCTGTGAGGTTACTATTCTTGGTTTTACCCATTTCCTCTCTGAGTCTAGCAATAAGCTATTTCTTATGCTTGAAAGAGCTCCCCTATTTTACCCACTTCTACTTTTAAAGCAAATATAAGGCTTTAGTTCCTGTTTGAATCATTACCAAGCTTCCTGCTATGCATACCTGAGTTGCTTCTTCAGTTTCCTAAAGAAAGACTGAACAGAAGGATGTGTATAATAATAAAACAAGCTTTCTTAAAAGGAAAATTACTTCCATTAGCTATGCATAATACAAATGTATATAAATAGATAATATCTACACTTTTAACTATTTTTGAAAAAGATATTTTAGACTATAAATCAGTAAAAATATAATCTTTGTTGTACATTTGTTCATTTATTTATCTAAGTAGACCAGGACCTTTAGTTAGAGTGGTGAACAAAAAAGACAGACTTTGCTGTTAGGGAGCTTAAAGCATAGGAACAATTCTTAAGATTGTTCCAGGAAGATATCCCATGTTCATGGATTGGAAGACAATATAACTGAGATGGCAATACTCTCCAAACTAATCTACAGGTTCGATGCAATCCTATCAAAGTCTCAGCTGCTTTTTTGCATAAATTGACAAGCTGATCCTAAAATTCATTTGGAAATGCAAGGGATCCAGAATCTTGAAAAAGAAGAACGAAGTTGAAAGGCTCACACTTCCTGATTTCAAAACTTACTAGAAAGCTAACAGTAATGAAGACAGTGTGGTGCTGGCCTAAGGTTATAGACGTACAGATCAATGGAACAAAAGGGGATAGAATTGAGAGTTTGGAAATAAACCACCACATTTATGGTCAGGTGATTCTCTACGAGGGTGTCAAAACAGTTAAATGGAGAAAGAATACTCTTTTCAATAAATGGTACTGGGACAATTAGATATCCACATGCAAAGCAATGAAGGGACCCCTTCCTTGTATCATGTACAAAAATTAACACAAAATGGATCATAAACCTAAATGTAAGAGCTAAAACTATAAAACCCTTAGAAGAAAACGCAGGAATAGATCTTCCTGACTTTAGGGGAAGCAGACTTCTTAGTACAATAACAAGAGCACAAGTGACAAAAGAAAAAAAATAGATAAATTGGACTTCATGAAAAAATAGCTATTGTGCTGCAAACCATACCATTAAAGTGAAAAGACAACCCACAGAACAGGAGAAAATTGCAAATCATGTATATGTTAAGAGACTTGATTCAAGAATACATAAAGAACTCTTAAAATTCAATATTAAAAGATGAATAACAATTTACAGATTGGCAAAGGATCTGAATAGACATTTCTCCAAAAGTGATATACGAATGACAAATAAGCACAGGAAAAGATGCTCATATCACAAACTGTCAAGGAAATGCAAATCAAAACCACAATTGAGATACCATTTCACACCTACTAGGATAGATGCAATGAGAAAGATAATTTTTTTTATTATTATTAACATATAATGTATTTGTTTCAGGGGTACAGGTCTGTGATTCATCAGTCTTACACAATACACAGCGCTCACCACAACACATACCCTCCCCAATGTCCATCACCCAGTCACCCCATCCCCCCAGCCCCCTCCCCTCCAGCAACCTTCAGTTTGTTTCCTGAGATTAAGAGTCTCTCTTATGGTTTGTCTCCCTCTCTGGTTTCATCTTGTTTCATTTAACAAATTTTGACAAGGATACGGAGATATTGGAACCCTTGTACTTTGCCAGTGGAAATTTAAAGTGATGTAGCCTCTTTGGAAAACGGTTTTGCAGTTCCTCAAAACATTACACTTAGAGTTGCCATACAGCCCAGAAATTCCACTCCTAGGTATATATCCAAGAGAACGGAAAAAAAACGTCCACACAAAAACTTATAAATGAATGTTCATAGCAGCATTATTTATAATATCCCCGAAGTGGAAACAACCAAAATGTTCATCAGCTAATGAGTGGGAACACAAAATGTACTATGTCTATACAATGGAATATTATTTGCAATAAGGGATGAAGTACTAATACATCTACAACACTGACAGACCTTGAACACATTATGCTAATTGAAAGAAGTCTGGCATATAAAAGATCACATATGGTATGAGTCCATTTATACAAAATGTCCAGAACAGGCATATCTATAGGGACAGAAAGTAGATTTAGTGGTTGCCTAGGCCTGGGGGATTGAGGGTTAGGGGCAGATGGGAAATGACTTTTAATGGGTAGGGTAGGGGGTTTCTTTTGGGAGTGATGAAAATATTCTAAAATTAACTCTGATGTTTCTGTTAGTATGTAACTATAGCAAAAACCACTGAATTGTATCCTTTAAATGGGTAAAGTGTATGTTATATGAATTATATCGCAGTAAAGCTTTTTTTAAAAAATGTGCTAGAAATCACAATACATTTCCTTTTTTATATATTTAGTGTACAGTTCTGTGAATTTTAAAACGTGTAGGGTCATGTAACCATAACCATAATCAAGATACAAAGCAGTCCCTTCAACCCCTCAAAATCTCCCTCCTGCTACCCCTTTGTCACACCCTCTTCCCACCCCTAAGCCCTGGAAAACACTGATCAGTTCTCCATCACTGTAATTTTGTCTTTTGGAGAACGCCACATAAGTGGAATCATGTGGTATGTAACCTCTGAGAGTGGCTTTTTTTACTTAGCATAAGGCCTGTGAGATTCATCCAAGTTGCTGTCTGTGTCAATAGTTTGTTCTTTTTCATTGCTGAGTAGTATTCATTATAAGGACATATTGTAGTGTGTTTATCCATTTGCCTATTGAAGGACATTTGAGTTTGCACTTTTTATGGTAGTTAAGAATTGAGCTGCCTTAAACATGCATATAGAGTTCTCTATTTCTCTAGGGTAAATATTCAGGAGCAGGATTGCTGGGTTGTAGGATAAGTGTTCAAGTTTATTAGAAATGTCAAACTGTTTTCTAGAGTGGCAGCACCGTTTTGCATTCCCACCAGCAACGTATGGGGATTCTAGTGGTTCTGCATCTCTGTCAACACTCAGTGTTGGCAGTATTTTTAATTTTAGCCATCTTAATAGGTATGTAGTGGTATCTCATAGTTGTCTTAATTTGCATTTACTTAATAGCTAATGATGTTGAGCTTTTTATGTGCTTATTTGTCAATCACATCCTCTTTGGTAAAGTGTCAAAGTTTTCTTGTTTGTTTTTACCAATTTTTAAATTAGGTTGTTTGTTTTGCTGTTGCATTTTGAGAGTTCTCCATATGTTCTGGATACAGTTCTCTTGTTGGGTATGCAACTCGCAAGTAGTTTCTCCTAGTCTGTAGCTTGTCTTTTTATCTCTTAACATTGTCCTTCACAGAGCAAAAGTTTTTACTTTTGCTAAAGTCCAATTTATCAATTTTTCTTCTATGGATTGTGTTTTTAGTACCATAGCTAATTATGCCTGACCTTAGGTCATGAAGGTTTTTCTTC
Organism: Neomonachus schauinslandi; assembly: GCF_002201575.2. Lineage (NCBI taxonomy): Eukaryota > Metazoa > Chordata > Mammalia > Carnivora > Phocidae > Neomonachus > Neomonachus schauinslandi. Next base: position 111,586,125 of record NC_058419.1, read on the forward strand.
TATGTTTACTTATAAAAGTTTTATAAGTTTCCATCTAACATTTAGATCTGTGATTCCTTTTAAGTTAACTTTTGTATGAGGTGTGAGATTGAGATTCATATTCTTGCATATGGATGTCCAGTTGTTCCAACACTATTTCTTAAATTTTTTTCCATTATGTATTTTTCATTTTACTCATTACTTTTGGTATTTGCCTTGTTTTATAACCATGTTAACCATGTTAACAACTATTTTGACATCTGATGTTTACTGTTTACTCACCTAACATTTTTAAAAATACATCTTATTATTTTCCTTCTTTCCTTGATTGGCTGTAATATTTGAGTATTTATTGACATACAATATTATATTAGTTTCAGGTGTACAGTATAATGATTCAACAATTATGTACATTATGAAATGCTCACCACAGTAAGTGTAGTTACCATCTGATGCCATACAAGGTTTTTTTACAATATTGCTGACTGTATTTCCTATGCTGTACTTTTCATCCCTATGACTTATTTATTTTATAACTGGAAGTTTGTACCTCTTAATCCCCGCCACCTGTTTCACTCATCCTCCCACCCCCCTGCCCCTCTGGCAACCACCATTTTGTTCTCTGTATTTATGAATCTATTTCTGTTTGTGTTTTTTTAGATTCCACATATAAGTGAAATCATATGGTATTTGTCTTTCTTTCTCTGACTTGACTTAGCATAATACCCTCTAGGTCTATCCATGTTGTCACAAATGGCACAATATCATTCTTTTTTATGGATGAGTAGTATTCCATTGTACATGTATATACCTCATTCACTTATCAGTGAACACTTGGATTGCTTCCATGTCTTGGCTCTTGTAGGTAATGCTGCAGTAAACGTAGGAGTGCAGATATCTTTTTTAATAAGTGTTTTCATTTTCTTTGGGTAAATACCCAGTAGTGGAATTACTGGATCATATGGTATTTCTATTTTTAATTTTTTGAGGACCCTCAGTACTGTTTTCCACAGTGGCTGCACCAATTTACATTCCCACCAACAGTGCACAAGTGTTCCCTTTTCTCCATATCCTCCCCAACACTTGTTATTTCTTGTCTTTTTCATACTAGCCATTCTAACAGGAGTAAGGTGATCTCACTGTGGTTTTGATTTGCATTTCCCTGGTGATTAGTGGTGTTGAGCATCTTTTCATGTGTGTGTTGGCCATTTGTATGTCTTCTTTGGAAAAATGTCTATTCAGATCTGCCCATTTTAAAATCAGATAGTTTGTTTTTTGTTATTGAGTTGTATAAGTTCTTTATATATTTTGGATATAAACCTCTTATTGGATATATTATTTGCAGATATCTTCTCCCATTCACTAGGTCACCTTTTCATTTTATTGATGATTTTCTTCACTGTTCAAAAGCTTTTTATTTTGGGGCGCCTGGGTGGCTCAGTTGGTTACGCGACTGCCTTCGGCTCAGGTCATGATCCCAGGGTCCTGGGATCGAGTCCCACATCGGGCTCCCGGCTCGGCGGGAAGCCTGCTTCTCCCTCTCCCACTCCCCCTGCTTGTGTTCCTGCTCTCGCTGTCTCTGTCTCTGTCAAATAAATAAATAAAATCTTTAAAAAAAAAGCTTTTTATTTTGGTGTAGTCCCAATAGTTTATTTTTGCTTTTGTTTCCCTTGCCTAAGGAGACCTATCCATAAACATGTTGCTAAGGTCAGTGTCCATGTAATTACAGCCTATATTTTATTTTAGGAGTTTTATGGTTTCAGGTCTTGTGTGTAAGTCTTTAATCTGTTTCAAGCTAGTTTTTGTGTATGGTGTAAAAAAGTGGCCCACTTTCATTCTTTTGCATGTAGCCGTCCAATTTTCCCAACACCATTTATTGAAGAGACTGTCTTTTCTGCATTGTATATTCTTGCCTCCTTTGTTGTAGATTAATTGACTATATAATCATGGGTTTATTTCTGGATTCTCTATTCTGTTATACTGATGTGTCTGTTTTTGTGCCAGTACCATACTGTTTTCATTACTGTAGCTTTGTAGTATATCTTGAAATCTGGGGTTGTGATACCTCCAGCTTTGTGCTTCTTTCTCAAGTTTGCTTTGTCTCTTTGGGGTCTCTTGTGGTTCTATAGAAATTTTAGAATTTTTTGTTCTAGCTTTGTGAAAAATGCTATTTTTTTTTTTTAAAGATTTATTTGAGAGCAAGAGAGAGTGCGAGAGAGAGCGAGCACAAGTAGGGGAAGGGGCAGAGGGAGAGAATCTTCAAGCAGACTCCCTGCTGACCAGGGACCCCGACGTGAGGCTCAATCTCATGACCCATGAGATCGTGACCCGGGCCGGAACCAAGAGTCAGACGCTTAATTGACTGAGCCACCCAGGCACCCCAAATGCTATTGGTATTTTGATAGGGATTGCATCGAATCTGTAGATTGCTTTGGTAGTATGGGCATTTTAACAATTAATTTAATTAACTTAATAATTCTTCCAATCCATGAGTATGGTGTATCTTTCCATTTGTGTGATTCAGTTTTGGAAAGTTGTGTTTGAAGGAATTTATTCATTTCTTCTTGGTTACCCAATTTATTGGCATATAATTTTTCATAATATTCTCTTATTACCTTTTGTACTTCTGTGTTCCAACACCATTTATGAAAAGGCTGTCCTTCAGGGCACCTGGCTCTCTCAGTCAGTAGAACATGTGACTCTTGAACTCAGGGTTGTAAGTTTGAGCCCCATGTTGGGAGTAGAGATTATGTAAAAATAAATTTTTTTTTTTTTAAAGGCTATCCTTTCCCTGTTTGTTTTTAGACTTTTATCAAAAATCAATTTGTTGTATCGGTATGGATCTATTTTTAGACTCTCTATTCTAGCCACTATGTATGTATCCCTTAGCTTCTTATTAGGTACAGACACATTTAGGATTGTTATGTCTTGATGGTGAGCTGACCCTATCATTTTTATAACATTTCTCTGTATCCCTGATAATATTCTTTGCTGTGAAGTCTATTTTGTCTGATTAATATCTCAATTCCTTTTTCCTTTTCCCCATCCTAAAGAGTAGGAATTTCATTTTATATAATACCTTTTTATAAGCCAAAAAGCAGAATGCAAGTGGTTCATTACCATATTAATCTCTGATCGCCTCAGATTCACTTATGCGTGGGCTGTGAGGGTGGGGATTCCAGCCTACCACGGCTAGCAGGTAAGGTCATCATAGCAGCATAATTGTTCACATAATAGTTTTTCACAATTATTCGCTTCTTATCCTTAGGGGAGGATTTCACATCTCTACATCGTTGAACTCAGAAATGGCAGTGAGACTTGCTTTCATGGATGAGATAGGAGAAGAATTAACATGTCAGTTCTGGCTGGCAGCCTGAAGATGCAGCTCATGGTTTACTGTGTGTTTCTTCTCCTTTGCCACGAGCTGGGCAGTGTTGTGGGTATAGGCTGATCCAGTAGCCCGGTTCCTAGAGGAAGGACAACCCAGAGCAGAAGCACAGCCGACCAGGGATGGACACGAGGCATGGAGGAGAAATGAATGTTCCTTGTTATAAGCCACCAAGATTTTAGTGGTGTTTGTTACCACAGCACAGAAACCAAGCCCTGGGCCCAATTTATTCTAGGCCTTTCTCTCATAAACAGGAGCCGAAAAGGGCACTTTCTCTAAATTAGAAGTGAAGAAGTAGTGGAGAAGGTAAGCGCAGCTGACAAATGACTGAACCTGAATGACAAAATGCCCAGCTCTTGGCCCCTTGCCCTCAGTGAGCCACAATTTATGTTGAGCTCCTCTGTCTCAGGCCTCTTCTAGAGTTTAAGGATGTCACTGCCAGTTCCCTTGCAGCAGGGGTGCTGAGTCCTTTAGCTCAGGCCTGTGCCATCTCCTCTAAGACTGCATTGGGCCACTACCATTGACTCCTCATGGCTCTCCCGGTAGCTCCATTGTCTGCAATCGGCCCCATCCTCTTCCGTCATGGCCCCACACCTGTCACCTCAGGAGAGTGGTAGTGGTGCTTCTTATTACAGAGATTTGTCACTAAGATTTATTTTTTCAAGTGACGTACATAGAGAGTTTAGCAGAATAAACAGAAAGGGAAGACTTATTTGAATGAGCAAAATTCAGGCCTTTGCCTTTCCCAGACCTGGGGGTGGAGAGGGTATAGAGTTGCCAGGGTTTTTGTCTCAAACATAACACTGGAATAAATATATTAACTAACAGTATTTACTGTAAAAATAAAAGAAGGCCTCAGGCTTTTTTTTTCCCTAACAAAATTAATGATGGTTACATTAAGCTAACTTGTAGGTTTCTTCCCCTAACCACCGTCTCCATCTGATTTCCTAAAATAATTATATGAAAAAGTAATGTGAATGAAATCTGTTCAAATAGGTTGATAATATCTAGTTAGCAGTTATTGAGCACTAATTTGTGCTAGACATAGTCCAAAATGCTTGATTTGAATTTACTCCTATAATCCTCACAAACAACCCTATGAGGTCTAGGTACTGTTCTAATCCGCATTAGGTAGACGGAGACACGGAAGTAATTTGCTCCAGGTCAGCTGGACGGTGGTAGAGCTTTTTACACAGGCAGTCCGTTTCCAGAACCTTTGCTCTTAAACACGATACACTGAAGGTTATGTGTGGGTATCCATAGAATTAAATTATATTTTTAAAAGATTGGAAAGCAGCATATGGTTAAAATGATTGTATCTGAGGCCACAGGCTTAGCCTGAACAGATCTACCCACTTGCCTCCTGCTGTCTGCAGTTTGCTTGTTTCTGTTTAGCTTGTAAAATTTGCATCTGCTGCGAAGGCCTTTTGCTCCCCCTCCGCTTATATAGCTAATGCAAGTAAAAGACCGCAGAGCTCTAAGGAGATGTACTTGTTGGCTGGGTCACAGAAGCCAGTGAGTGGGATTGCAGGTGGTGCAGGATAAGCCCCCTGGGCGGGGGGAGGAGCATGCAAAGGCAAAACCACTTGGCTTGGCCTTAGAGGAAGGGACAGCAGACCAGCCATCGCGACAGACTGTCTCCCAGTCTGTACTCTTTTCAGTTGTTCTGAATTGCATCAAAATGGAAACTCCCACATCTTCCAGCACAACACATTCTTTTTTTTTTTTTTTAAAGATTTTATTTATTTATTTGAGAGAGAGAATGAGAGAGAGCACATGAGAGGGGGGAGGGTCAGAGGGAGAAGCAGACTCCCTGCCGAGCAGGGAGCCCGATGCGGACTCGATCCAGGGACTCCAGGATCATGACGATCCAGGGACTCCAGGATCATGACCTGAGCCGAAGGCAGTCGCTTAACCAACTGAGCCACCCAGGCGCCCCAACACATTCTTTTTTATAGACTTTAAGAGAGAAGCAAGTCTTAGCGAGGGCTGCCATAACAAATACCACAGACCAGGGGCTTAAACAGCAGAGATTTATTTCTCACAGTTCTGGAGGTTGGGAAGTCCGAGCTCAGGGGGCCAGCGTGGCCAGGTTCTGGTGAGGGCCCTCTTCCCGGTTGTAGACAGGCGGCTTCTTGTTGCAACCTCACAGGGCAGAGAGAGAGCAAGCTAGCATTCTGACCTCTTCATATAAGGACACTAGGTCCCCTTTGTGAGGGCTCTACCCTCATGATCTAATCGCCTCCCAAAGGCCCCACCTTCAAATAGCATCACAGTGGGAATTAGATTTCAGCGTATGAATATGGAGGAGACAGGGGTGTTCTGGTGGCTCAACTGTTTAAGTGTCCGACACTTGATCTCAGCTCAGATCTTGATCTCAGAGTTGTGACTTCACGCCCCGCACTGGGCTCCACATGTGGAGCCTACTTAAAAAAAATAAAAAATAAAATAAAATGAATATGGGGACACACAAACATTCAGTCCATAACAGTAAGTATTCCTTTCACTGAGTGCAGTAGCACGCCAAGTTAACATGGTTTGGGTATGGAGTTGTGAATGGGGGGATCTCCAAAATACCTAGACTGTGTCTCTATAGTGGAACGAGGGGTTCAGGCATTCTAGCTCTGGGTGGGGATAAACTAATCCAATTAAACAGTTAAGCCTGAACTGAAGAATCAAAGAAGTAACTTTCAGTTAACAGGACAGTGACATTTCATAATCCAAACCACACTTGGCACTATGTGTAAGCGGTCACTGCTGTGTCATTGGAAGGCTGTTTGTCTCAGTGGACTCACGGTTGATGGGTACACCAGGAAGGGGCTGATTTCTTTCCCTGGATCTCCTGATGAGTTGCTGTCCTGGGATTAGTCAACTGGCCTCAGAACAGTTCCAGTTGTTGGTGCATAGTGATTTTCTTAAAAACGCCAGTCGTCCACTGTTGGAATAAGACACTCAGTCATTTCTAGACTTCAGTTCTAGACTTTAAAATGATTGATTTGTAATTCTTGGCTATGGAACGGTGTCAAAATACAGAATGCTATTGCCCCTGAGGGCAGTATCAGTTGAGTTTCAGATGTTTTTGAAGAGGGCATAGGTTAGTTAAAGGAGAAAGTCAAATATTTAATGCCTTATGTGGGACCATTTGAAACTATGCCAATGTTTTTTTTTTTACCTAATATCCATGGCAGTATCACTTTGAAAGGACCCAACTTTTTTCATGAGCCTTCTTGTGAATAATTAAGAACGCTTTTGATTAATTTTGTTTAAGCTGGCAAGGCTTTGTATTTTATTAGATGTATTTTATTAGGTACATATTTCTTTGCGTATTTTCAGGAAAAGTCAACGAGGCTTTATCTTTATGTGACTCTCTTTCTACCTTACCCATTTTATTTCTAGGCACAGATTTTATTAGCACTGGCTTTTAAGAAAAATAGCTTTACTGGGATATAATTTACTTATCATGTAATTCATCTATTTAAAGTAAACAATGTAATGATTGTTAATATATTCACAGAGTTGTGCATCATCAACACAATCAATTTTGGAACAATTAGATCACCCCCAGAAAGGAAGAAACCTGTTAACAGTCACTCACTCCCCACTTCCTCCCATCCTCCCCCCAACCCCAGCCCTAGACAACCACTAATCTACTTTCTGTCTCTACAGATTTGCCTATTCCGGACATTTTTTATAAATGGAATCATGCAATATGTGGTCCTCTGTGACCAGGTTTTTTTACTCAGCATAGTGTTTGCAAGGCTCACGCGTGCTGTAGCATATATTAGTACTTCTTTCCTTTTTATTGCCGAATAATATTTCGTTGTTTGTATAGACCACATTTTGTTCATTCATCAATTGATGGGCATTTGGGTTGTTTCCACTTTGGGGTTATTATGAATAATGCTGTTATGAATATTGTGTATACTTTTTTGGTGTGAAGATCTGGCTTTTTAGTGACTCAGCTGCCCTTTTAAATATCATAGCTAAATAGGACCCCCGATGTCCTCTTGCTTAGTGCCTCCTTTTTAGGCACATGAAGTGTCTGGATCACAGACAAGGCAGTGGAGGCCTAGTTAGGGTAGGCAGCTTCCCTGGGCGTGTAGAGCTAGACTGGTGGAGTGGGACCCTGGATCCGGGTCTCTCGCTCCCAGGTTCAGCGCTTCACCAACTGGTGTGGAAACGTGAAGGCAGAAGAAGACCTAAAGCCTTCAGTGCACAGATTTGTAAAAGTCTTGTAGGCTTTTTCTGTTTGCTGTTTCTTCTGTTTGTCACAATAGTACGATCTGGTTTGAAAGCAAAAGAACAAGAACATCAGAGTTAGAAGGTTCCTTAGAGACTTTCTAGTCTAATATTTCCTTTATACAGATGAAGAAACCAAAGCCCAGAAATGCTGTTGGGGGCAGAGCAGGGACTAGAACTCCGATTCCTACTTTTCACCCCAGCCCTCCTTGTGCCCCCTAAGGGTGAGCATTCATTTGTCAAGAGCTGGGTGAGGGTTGTGCTGAGTCATTTTGTGTTTCTTCTCTAATAGAATCCCGTCACAGGGCTGCTGTCGGCCAGTCACGAGCAGAAGGATGCCTGGGTGCGGGATAACATCTACAGCATTCTGGCCGTGTGGGGCCTGGGCATGGCCTACCGCAAGAATGCTGACCGTGATGAGGACAAGGCCAAAGCCTACGAGTTGGAGCAGGTAATGTTGACTGGCAGCCATGTCTTGGCTGCTCAGCACCTTTTCCTTAAACTGAGAAGCCTGGAAGCAGCTGTGCAGAACAGTTTGGTGTAGGCATCACCTCTATTTCTGCTATAGAGTATTTTAGGGAGGTGCTTAGGTGGTCTCCTTGATCGTTCTCTTTGAGCTTTTTTTTCCCTCCTTAAAAAAACAACCCAAATCACACTATTCTGAAAAGGAAAAGAAAGCATCCAAATTTCTAACTAGCTACCTTTCTCTCACACATGCTCTGTCAATTTTATATATACTTATATACAAAATGTCATTATAAACTAATCGATTGTTTTTAAAGAGTCAGCACACCAGAAATATACATTCCAAAGTGTAGTAGTCTGAAGTAGTCAGGTTGAAAGGGTATTTATCCAAACAGTATTGCTATTTTTTAAAACATTTTTGGTATTTCCCTTAGAAATTCCTTTTTAGTCTGAACCATCCCAAAGCAGTCTTATGAATTTATAGTCAGTCACCCTTTCATTTTGAATCACATTGGTGTTGTCCAGTATTCATGCCTATGTTACCGTATGGCACAATGAAGTCTTTTTATTGATTTCCCAAATCAGAAACCAACATAGTCAGCGAAGCAAAGATTGGCCATCATTGAGTATGTAAGAAAATAATCTGCCCTTGAGCACAGGAGGTATTTTCAGAGTATTTTGAGTGATAACGTTGAAGTAGGGAGCATTGGCATAGAACAGCGTAGTTCTCTTAGCATGAGAGCCTTTGGGATTTATGTTTGATTCGTATGTTCCTTACTGGCTCTCCCAGCCAGTGGATTATCAGGTTCAGGGAGAGTTCTTATAGCCCAGTCAGTGTGTTACAGCAACCAAAGTGGGCAGGAGTGACAGACAGCCTTGATGGCCGTAGCGAAACTAGCAGAGGAAACCGGTCTGTGGGAGCAAGGGAAGGACAGTTTGGATTTGACGAGACACGCTGAGTGTAAGGTGATAAAATCACCAAGTCTTGGAGGTAAGGCAAGAGGTCGTTTTAAAATATGCCTACAGCAAGCACTGCACGCTCCTCCAAGAAGTTGGATGGTTATTACATAAGTGACTCATTCTTTAGCAGTATAATAATTTAATGTGGATGTTCATCAAACTTCCCATCCCCCTTTGAGACAAAATCGAAGTAAAGCTTGCCTGGCTACACACACGTGTGCCTGCACACACCCCGTACCTCGGCTCTGTCAGCGTTTTCTGACACAGGCTACAGTCGACTAGATGTGCTGCGCTATGACAGTAGTGAGGCACGAACAGGCCACACTGTTGTGTTGAGTGTGGTTAATAACTAAAGAGAGACCTTTCCCTTGATTATGGAGGACAGCACAGGATCTTCCCGTGATCCTCAGTAGGGCTGCCATTGCCTTTGGGGTGTACAGTTATTCATTGTGTGAGAATGTCACGCGCATCGCAGGACCCTTAGGCTCCCTGGGCCCTACTCACTAAATGCCGGTAAGCCCCACCTTCATCATGGTGACAATAAAAATGCCTCCAGCCCCACATTTCCAGATGTTCCTCCACCCCTAGGGGATGGGAATGTCACCCCCAGTTGGGAAGCACCGTGCTTCTTCATAATGGAAAATAACTTTGTTTGAGGGGAAGTCAGTGGACAAATATTTGTGCTGTACACTGTAGGAAATGTTAGTTATACCTTATTATGAGGTAACATTTTCTGCCTCAAAAGAGTTTATGTCCTAAAGTGAGATTGTATTCTAGAATCCTAGGATTTTAGAGGCAGAAGGATCTGAAGGATGATTCATTGCAGATTTTTCTCTGGTAATTAACTTTCATGGCCTTTCACTCTATTCTTCCCCTGCAGACCATGTACATTCTACAAGAGAATGGTCCTGGGTGGGGGGACCTTCTTTCAGCCGGGCTACTTCGACCCACAGAATATCCCATTCTGTAGCCACTTGTGAATTATTTTTATATGGTTTTTAATAGGATGGATTAAGACCAGTCTTTTGATGGGTCTGAATTTCAGAGGAAGTGGGAGGCAATATAACGTATTGACTAAGAGCTCAAACTCTGGAGTCAGATCCCTGGGTGTGGGCTCTGTCCTTGCTCCACCCCCTGCCCGCGGGGAGACTTTAGCAATGTTGCCTCATCTCTCTCAGCTTCAGGTTTCTTATCTATAAAGTAGGCTAATAATAACATGTGCCTCATAAGGTTGTTGCAAGAATTAGACAGAATCCAATCCAGGTCAAGGGTTTCGTACAGTGCCTGGACAGAAGGTCTGATTATCATAGTAACTATTGTTATTATTCATAATGATAATAGTTGGTTGCAATACATACTATTAAGAAACCTTGGCAGCTACTTGCATTTTGTAAGAACTTTACTCAATAGCCCTGTGATGGTGTCACAGATGGCTCTTTCGGCGAAGTAGCATTCCTTTGGGGCAAGCATGGCGGACTTAATTCATCTTTGGCATAACAAAAAAAAAAAAAAAGAAAGAAAGAAAGAATTGTGACATCAAAATTAATCCTCAGGGTACTAGGCTTATAAAAATTGTCTTGCTAAAATACCAGTGAGGAGTCACTGGATTTTAGAACTGAAGGTGCCATCTGGTCCAAGCCCTTTATTTGAGACAAATTACTGTATCAAGATTTTCTTTTTTGTGATGGCGTGGCGATAATCTCAACAGTCAGAATGCTTGTATATGCTCAGGCTGTGCCTTCTCAGGGAGGTCTGTGGGCAGCCCTGGCTTACGGGCCATGTGGTGAGGAGGTGGTTTTCAAGGAGCAGGGAAGCTGGCCTTGTCACTGATCCCACTTTCTTTCCACAGAACGTGGTGAAACTGATGCGGGGTCTTCTCCAGTGCATGATGAGACAGGTAGGCAGAAAAAGACAAAAGTGTTTTCAGGTCATCTGAGTGGGCATTTTGTCACTTTCATGGTGACAGCTAACATTCCTAAAGCGTTTTGAGCTTTTCTTCTCAAGTGGAAGAGAAATTGAAAATACTTGGCTTACTTTGTCCTTTCAATTATCTTCAGTAATCTTATCATACTATAGAACCACAGACTCAAAGGACCCTGTTTCTCACAATCTCTTTTGAAGAGTTACTTGTGTAGAAGGAGAGCATGCCCTTTTTTTAAACGGGGATGAAATCATTGTTTTTAAAAGCCACTCTCGGACAGCCATGTAGTATTGTTTCTTCTGTTGAGTTTATATAGAGAGGGGTTTCTTTTCATTTGAGTTGAAATGCTTGAGTGTTTAAGACTTGACAGTACTGGCATTTCATTGGGGGGGGGTGGTAAATAAAATAATTCATTGAGCTCGTACTATGCACAGAACCTCATTATGGGATCTGCACAGGTTCCAAAATGAATGATACTGTCCCCACCCTTCAGCAGCATGTGCCTGGTTACTCTTCAAAGTCCTAGTTCCTCTTTTCCTTTTGACATAAGGAAACAAGAAGCTGAAGTTTAAACAGGTCCTCTTCCCTCTCTCTCTCGCTGAGCGCCTACCATGCGTCACAGCTCCGGCTGGGCATATGCACACAAGGAAAACCCTTTGGCTTGACCCGTCGCCCTGTAGAGCTTGTTAAAATCCCCCTGGGCTGGGCCACATCTGGTGTGGACAGGGAGAATCCCCCACACAGCCCCTCCGTGTGGTGCCGCCTTCCATCTCTCTGGCTCCCAGAGGTAGCAGCTAAGAGGTCTAAGAGCAAGAGATTGACCCTGGGTGTGGCCTCTGCTGGCCGTGAAGCCCTTAACCGTGTGGAGCCGGCTTGCTCTCTCCCGCAGGTGGATAAAGTGGAGAAGTTCAAGCACACTCAGAGTACCAAAGACAGCTTGCACGCCAAGTACAACACGGCCACCTGCAGCACTGTGGTGGGCGACGACCAGTGGGGCCACCTCCAGGTGGATGCCACCTCCCTCTTCCTCCTGTTCCTGGCCCAGATGACTGCCTCTGGTGAGCCAGGGCCCTTGGAGCCCATTGTACAGGGAGTGGCAATCCAGAAGGGAGCAGGGAGGGGCAGGCATTGATCCAAATTCCAAATAAGTTATTTCTGTAAAGAAAAAGCATGCATGTTTATAATATCATGTACATTGACTCAGTGACCTGCCAACGGCCAGCCTTCTGAGGACCTATGGGACAAAGGGCTGTCGAGCCAGCTCTGGTAGCATCTCTCTGGTTGATCCCAAAGCTGGCTTGGCCCCTTCACCTTTTCCTCTCACTTCCCTCTTCTAGACACACCCTCATTCACCTGAATTATATTCAAACAACATAATTTCTAGAACTCGGCAGTCTGCCCAGAGTGGTCAGTCAGTCCATAGCCTCCATGCTGGGAGTGGGCCCAAAACTCCCTGACTGTGAGCATTGTTCCTCAGCCCAAGCTGTTGGCTTCCATGGCAGCTTGGGACACCAGGCCTCCTGAGCTCCAGACTGCAGCGTGTTTCTGCTAACAAATGGTCTCTCGCATGACACAGTCTGCTGCGACGGCCCCCGGGGGTTAGGTCATTTAGCTGCTGTGTCTCAGTGTTCTTATCCCCAGTCCAGTAAACTGACCTTCTGAGTTAGAGGCTTCCCATGAATTTCAGTCTGCAAATGTGAAACTCTAAAGATAGCAGAAATCAGTAAATAATATTGTTATAGCTTTGTGAATAAGCCAGGCATTTATAAAAAATACTTTTTGGTTATGAAAATTAAGATGAGCTCATTGTAAATAGTTTGGAAAATAGAACAAAATACAAAGAAAAAAATTCCACTGCCAATTTTCATTTGGATGTATCTCCTCTAAGTCTTTTTTTTTTTTTCCCCCAATTTAGGGTCATATTGTTTTCATAAATAGTAGTCGTTATTATATAGAATTATAACTTAAGCATTTTCCCCATGATCTTACAAGCTCTTCATAAATATAATTTTAGCGATTTTATCAATGAATATGCCATAATCAGACTCTTCCTTTATTCCTTTTTTTCTCCTAGTGTAACTGACGTTGCAATCCAACTTTTTTTTTTTTTTTAAAGATTTATTTATTTGAGAGCAAGAGGTGGGGGAAGCAGGGGAGAGGGAGAGAGAATCCTCAAGCAGACTCCCTGCTGAGCATGGAGCCCAATGCAGGGCTCGACCCCGAGACCCTGAGGTCATGTCCCAAGCTGAGATCTAGAGTCAGCTGCTTAACTGACTGAGCCACCTAGGTGCCCCACAATACCAACTTTGACCCCATCGCTACTTGCTTCCTTCTGTTGGATAGACTTCAGAGGCTATTTATATATATTACCAAATTGTTTTCAGAACAGTTTACTAGTTAAACTCCCCCTATTGATGTAAGAGTTCATATCTTACCATACCCCTATCAGCTTCAAAAATCCATACTTTTCAAAATATGTATATTTGCCATAATCACCTAAACATTCGAGGGCCCAAGCAAAAATCCAGCTCTCTCTTTTTTTGAAGTTTTATTTATTTATTCATGAGAGTCAGAGAGAGAGAGAGAGAGAGGCAGAGGCAGAGGGAGAAGCAGACTCCCCGCCTAGCAGGGAGCCTGATGCAGGACTCGATCCCAGGACCCTGGGATCATGACCTGAGCCGAAGGCAGACACTTAACCGTCAGAGCCACCCAAGCACCCCCAAAAAATCCAGCTCTCTTGATCACCACCTACTTCAGCTAGTCAATGCCGCTCCCTGGGGAGGTCTGGGGAGCTCGCCATCCCACAAGGTCAAGGGCTGTCTCTTGAAGTTGGGGGCTCTATTTTACCTATCTGCCACAGGTGAAAGGTACCCACCCTTTGGCTCACTCAAGGATAAGAACAGTGTCTGGTTGCTCTGGGCTAAAATTTGTGCTTTGTTGGAAACTTCTTTGCGCAAATCCAACACTAGCAGAAGGCCCCACACCTCTTTCAGCCTTTTCTATCCGTAGGCACACCCGCATTCCTTCCTTCCTTTCTCTTTCTGAGATTAAACATTAGCTGCTTCAGTTTACTTCAAATTTAATTTTTGATGCCTAGTAAGAAAAATGAAAATGGGGGAAAACAAAAAATGGGAGTACAAGAATTTCTTTCCTAGTATGATATTTGTAATTTGGGAGTGGCAGCACACACACCTCTCCTCACAACATAACTCTGTAACTTCACTGTTTGTTTCTCTTTACTAGGTTTACGTATTATTTTTACCCTTGATGAGGTGGCCTTCATCCAGAATCTTGTTTTTTACATAGAAGCCGCGTATAAAGTCGCTGTAAGTATCAACCCTGGGGGCGCCTGGGTGGCTGATTGGTTAAGCGACTGCCTTCGGCTCAGGTCATGATCCTGGAGTCCCTGGATCGAGTCCCACATCGGGCTCCCTGCTCGACAGGGAGTCTGCTTCTCCTTCTGACCCTCCCCCCTCTCATGTGCTCTCTCTCATTCTCTCTCTCTCAAATAAATAAATAAAATCTAAAAAAAAAAAAAAAAATCAACCCTGGTAGTTTTTCAGGTATAAAGTCACTGTAAGTATCAACCCTGGTGGTTTTTCAGGTGTCCCAGTTCAAAAGAATAAAAATCATACAGGTCTTGGAGGGCCAGGCTGTTTGGGGCTGATCAGAAAGTTAGCAAGATTCGAGCTCTAAGATTGTCACCTCTGCACACAAAGTACACATTTTTGTCCTGGGACCCAGTTGAGGAGTTGATGTTTTTGGAATGCACCACATGCTCTGTTTGACTCCTTTGTGCTTATTTTTTTAATTTTTTTTAAAGATACTTATTTATTTGTGAGAGAGAGAGACCACAAGCAGGGGCAGCGGCAGGCAGAGGGAGAAGCGGACTCCCTGCTGAGCAGGGAGCCTGATGCGGGGCTCGATCCCAGGACCCTGGGATCACGACCTGAGCCAAAGGCAGCCGCTTAACCGATGGAGCCACCCAGGCGCCCCTATGCTTATTTGAAATAAGACCCTAACATGTCCTGTAGCTGGCACACAGGCCGGCCGGAATCCGGGTGAAGGGCAGCAGCAGCAGCAGCTTGTCAGTAGGAGCTGCAGAGCCGTGTGGATCACCCCAGGCAGCCCACAGGCAGAGGGGCCAGAGCCGGATGTGTGCCCCAGGCCAGGTATGGGTGGCTGTAAATGTGTATAAAGCCCAGTGCCTCTGGGCTTCTGCTGTTACGGCAGGTGGAGCCTCATGCACTTCTAGTTGTTCTAGAATAACTAACCTGTGGAAAGCTCACTGTAAGGGCAGTAAAGAAAGGGTAGGGTTTGGTTGGTTGGTTGGTTGGTTGGTTTTAAAAAGCCACTGTGGTCGGGACGCCTGGGTGGCTCAGTCGGTTAAGCGTCTGCCTTCAGCTCAGGTCATGATCCCAGGGTCCTGGGATCGAGTCCCGCATCGGGCTCCCTGCTCCGCGGGGAGCCTGCTTCTCCCTCTGCCTCTGCCTCTCTCTCTCTCTCTCATGAATAAATAAATAAAATCTTTAAAAAAAAAAAAAAAGCCACTGTGGTCGAAAGCAAGGGTCAGCAAACATTTTCTGTAAAGGGCCCGACAGTAAATAGCTGTTTTCGCCTCCACGGCCCCCGTTGCTTCTCACGTCTGCCCTTGTTGAAGAAAGGCAGCCATAGACAGCACGTGACCGCGCGAGCATGGCTGTGTCCCAGATAGACCTTCTTTACAGAAGTAGGTGGCAAACTAGGTTGGGTCCGAGGGCTACCTAGGTCTAAAGAGGCGATTCTCAACAAGGGGCAGTCTGCCCCTCCCAGGGGACATTTGGCAACGTCTGGAGACGTTATTGCTACTGGCATCTAGCGGGCGATGGTGGGGGATGCTGCGGAATGGCCCGCGGTGCGCAGGACAGCCCCACAACAGAGAATGGTCTGGTGCAAAATGTCAGTAGTGCCGAGGTCTAAAGAAACCAGAGGGGAGTGGAAAGGGTGGGGCTTTAGTTGGACCTTGGAGGGTGAGCAGGGTTTAGAAGAGCAGAAGGATGCGGGAATAGCGGGAGCAGTACCGGGCAGGAATGGGCTCTGAGTGTGGGAGGGGTCCTTGGGGAGAGGGGCTGTGGAGGGAAGGAGTAGACCTCTCTCTCCTGCAGGCAGAGTTTTGCACAAACCAAAGTCTGCTTGTGGGCATGCCGGGCGGGGGTGGAGGCCACATAACAGAGGTGTGGCCAGCCGCAGGGATTTGACAGAGCCACTGCTGAATAGGCAGTTTGTCATTTGAGATTCTTGCACAGGGGAGTTAGCTGATTGGGCAGTTTTTGAGGATGAGTCACTTGGGTCTGGGGTTGGAGTGAGAATGGGTTGGAATGTGGAAAGGCCCAAATGTGAGGAGCACTGAAGGCCGGAGTCCTGGGGCTCAGCTAGAAAGCATGCCAGCAGGAAAGAGTCTAACGCCTCTCTGGTGTGCCTACGTCTAAATTTGCACATTTTGGAAATGTTCATCTTTGCAGATCAGATAATAAATACTGAAATTTTGGCACTGGTCCTGTTCTTGTTGGCTTGTAATTTTTCAGTAGTGCATGTAGCATTATTTCAAAACGGTATCCAGTGCTTGCCTTTCTTCAGTGAAAATAAGAATTATAAAAGTTAGGTATGCATATATCACATCCTCTATGGATGGAGTGTTGTGAGCCAATTCACAATAATTGGTTTTAAAAGACCAAGAAAGTTCAGTATTCTGTGCCTCAGTTTTGATTTTGGCCTCTGTTACTTGCTTAGCATTTTCCCCCAAGAGGTAACACTAGAAATAGGTATTAAATTATATTAAATGGCTTGGTTGGCTTCAATTAGTTATGATACATTTGTTAAAGTTTCTTTCTTCTATCTTACAATTTAATATAAGTTCAAAGCTATCAGCTAAATAGAGGGGCAGCATTTCATTTGATTTGAAGATAAATAAAACATTTTGTTCTCTACAAATCAAGAGTTTCTTATAAATTGATAACTTTTAGGAATAAGAAAATTGAGAGTGTCTTTGCATGCATTTTTGTCCCACTTGAGTATTTACTTGCAAAATTCTGCACAGAGGTCAAATGAAGTGAAATTGAGGACGAGCACAGCCTGAGTATATAAAGCCATGAATTCAGTAACCCTGGAGAAGAGATATTCATGTTTCGTTGTGCCTGTGGTAACATAACGGAATTATTTTTCCATAGCACTTCTCCTATACCTCTTTCTCCTGCTCTGATTACTACCTTTTTCTTCCGTAGGATTATGGAATGTGGGAACGGGGAGATAAGACTAATCAGGGCATTCCAGAATTGAATGCAAGCTCTGTAGGGATGGCCAAGGTAACACTCTTGACCTGTTTGTTCTTCCTTCTGTGCATTTCTACTGCTTTGATTTGGTTCTCAGTCTTTAGGGGTTTGGATTTAATCTGATTAGCATTTTTTTCAAAAGTCGGGTGCTAGTATGAAATTCAAGTGGCACATATACCCCAGCCTACTGAGATTACAGGTAAAGAATGTAGGTTTCCTTACCCTGAAATGTGCATGAGCCAGAAATTAAGTGCCTTCCTTCCTCATTATCCATTATTATCACCCACAGGTCTAAGGTTTTGCTGTTGTCTGAGCACCTGGATGTGTGATATCCAGTCGTCTTTTCTGGGTTATAAAGAAGGTTGAAGAAAATAACCGCTTTGTAGGGCAGGGCTTACAAGTTCAAGTCTATGGGGTCAGGTCAGGCAAGTAACATAAACAAATGAAGCAGGCCAGACAGAAAAATATTGAAGGGTACTGGGGACACTGGGAACTTTCTCTAAAGGTATTCCAATTCAAAATCATTTAAAAAATTTCTTTAGGCCTAACAGAACACGGCTGTGGGGCAGATTCAGTCCGCCAGCCACCAGTTTACATCTCTTGTCCTAGACATTTCCCTCCCTCCCTCCCTCCCGCTCAAGACTGAAGTATATCCTTGGATAGAATAAAGACTCTAGAGCTAGAATTTTCAAAGCAACAAGAAATATGTTCGGTGAAGGTCAACTGACAGAAAACGTACTTAATACTAAAAGAATTAACTTTAAGTGGCAGACATGCTAATGTTAGAATTAACACATAAAGGTGAAAGAAAAGCTGTCCGTGAATTTAGTGCGCTCCTCCCCCCCCCACCCCCGCCAATGTTATGAACTTGTTAATATTTTATTTTTCGGTCAAATACTGACTTCATTTGGGGAAATGTTTGTCTATTTTCTCTTTCTTGTTTCTGCAAAGAGCAGCAACGTACAGGAAAGGCCCAATTCCACTGAAAATAAGGATAGAACATGTCTCTAGGACACTTCAGCTGAATTTTAAAGATGTGTATTTCATCACCTTTGGCAAAACATGTATGCTAGATCGCTTAATGGGAAAGGAGGAATACTGGATAGGGGCATGTATGTTTACTAGAAAGAAAAAGTGATTCATACCTGTGCTTGTAGGCAGCTCTTGAGGCAATTGATGAACTGGACCTTTTTGGAGCCCACGGAGGACGCAAGTCCGTGATCCACGTCCTGCCTGATGACGTCGAACACTGCCAGGTAATAGCTCCAGCCTCTCATGGTCTGGACAGGAGGGAAGGAGACTGATGGAGTAGAAGACCTGGGCTCTGGTCACATTCCTCACCTTTCTTTCTTTTTTTTTTTTTAAGATTTATTTTTAAGTAATCTCTACACCCAACATGGGGCTCGAACTCACAACCCTGAGATCAAGAGTTGTGTGCTCCACCGACTGAGCCAGCCAGGCACCCCACACTCCTCACCTTTCTAGCTTGGTGGTACTTGGCTTCCTTGAGCTTCAGTTCCCTCATGCATAAAATGGGCATACCGGCACCTTCCCCTCCTATCGCACAGAGTGGTTGTAAGGATCAGAGTAAATCAACTTAGTTCGTCAGAGCACCCTGCAAGCTGAGAAGTACTGTGTAAACCTAAGACAGAACGACGGCGAAGTATATATATATATGGAGTCAACAATCACAGCAACCTTGTTTGGCTGGAGGCAAAATCTGGTCTGATTTTTGAGCATATAGGTGGTTTCCTCTCAAGTTCCTTTCATGATGCCACCAAATTGAATGACTGGCGAGCAGTAGTTCACTTGGGGAGGGGTGGAGATGGGTGGAAAGGATAGTGGAGGAGAGATGAGATGCGAGAAATGACAAATTAGTAGAACCTGCATGAAATACAAGTCAGAGAAAGGAGTGATTTCTTGCAGATTAGGGGACTCCATTGAACAAACAGTAGGTCACCCGTTGCTGGTCAGTCAGCAAACTCTTAGTGAGGGCCCACTGTGTGCCACATCCCGTGCTGGGGTTATGGGAGTGAGAGCCGTGTAAACTAGTTAGCAGAGAGCTTCTGGAGGGAGTGTGTGTTTCCAGGCAAAGAGCTTAAGGGAGAGCAGCTAGTTAAAGAACTGGGCTTAGGGGTCAGTTCGCTTGAGAAAAATGAAGCTTTATTCTGCAGCTGAAGGGTTCCCCATCTTTACCCTCTTTGCAGCTCATCCATTTTCCCACAATAAATAGTCCTTAATGGGGACTCTGCTGTTTCTTGGGCTACAGTTTAATAGAGTCGAGCTGATGTGTATCTTAATAATGCCTAGTCCCTAGTAGAAACTGTGTGAGCTCTGTAGCCAGCTGGGCCTGGCTTAGGATCCTTGTTCTGTCACATGAGGCTCTGTGTCTGTGTCTCAGCCCTCATGCATGAACTGGACAGAGTATCCAAATGCCTTCTTTATAAAATGGAAAAAAAAAATGTTAACATTTATTTATTTATTATTTATTCTAGGAATGCAAAATTGGTTTAACATCTGAAAATCAATTAATGTAGTACACCGTGTTTATATGAGATTTAATACGCTTATGTTTGCAGGGCTCTAGCCCCGTGTCTGTACACATTAGATCCCAAAGTCAGCTCCCTTCCCTTCCCAAACTTATCATTTCACCTTCCTTTAGTTTACAGTGCCTAGTCCAACCACCTTATAATTGAGGCTATATTATAGTGCCACTAAGTAACCCTAGTTCTAGGATTAAAGTAATTCTGTTATTTACCATTTTGCCTGAGTGTTTGTGTGGTCTCTTGGATTTGACTCCTTCACATGGGTTTTGATCACCCAGTCATGTTCCACAGAAGCCAGACATTTCTCTGTGCTGGCCCTGTATGTGTATTCTTCTCTGTCTTTATTTTCACAGCCAGGACACCCTGGCCTGCTGACACAGTGGCCCTTAGTTCCTCCCCTGCATGTCCGAAAGACACAGCAAAGTCAACAGAAGGCCCCCAAGGGAGGGAGCCCAGCAGTTCTCAGCATGGGCTCCAGGCAGTACTGTGCTCTCCCTGACCCTCTCCTCTCCTGCGAGAAACAGGAGTCATTGGCTGGGCAGGTGAGGTCCCCCAGTGGGGGCCGTATTGGTAGGAAAAAGCTCTGCTCAAAATCGGCAAACTCGTTTAAATGTTTCTTGGGTCTAAGGTCATGGTCTCTAGATACTGTATGCAACTGTTCATGCTTCCCAGATTCAAGCCACCTCTTTGTTTCTCATTCAGTCTATTCTGTTCTCCATGCTGCCAAGAGCATCAACATCTAAGGAGATTGACGCTGGACTTCTTTCCATTATCTCTTTCCCGGCCTTTGCAGTGGAAGATGTGAACCTCGTGAATGTGACCAAAAATGAAATTATTTCCAAGCTCCAGGTAAGGGTTGATCATGCTGGTGCCCTTCTGCCCTGTGTTAAGTGCCCCTTTCATGATGACATGGAGCAGCTCACCCAGGCCTTGGTTCTCCATGAGGTCAGTGGCTTGGTTTATCTAGGCGGAATCCAAAGCCGAGTGTACGGGTGAGAAAACAGTCTCAGACTGATCAAGTGCCCTAGTTCTTTTCCTGGTAGCAGAGCTTGAACTCCAGCCAACTCCATAACCTTTGAACCCCAATTCGTACCCCTCCTGTACTTCTAAAGCAGAGTTTCTTAACCCTTTAGACATCACAGACTTCTTTGAGAATCTCTTGAAAGGTATAAGGTCCCTGCCAGAAAAAAATGTACACGTCCCAATATCCTCCAACTTTACACACAATTTCTGGGGGGTTGACAATCCCAAAGTTAAATCGAGCTTAAGAAAATCCCTGCTCTGAGGTGAAATGCAGGAACTATGACACAAGATGCCAAACTGAGAATGTTATTAAATAGCCCAGGCAACTGAACTTCTCAGTAAAATGATCAAGATGTAAGTTTTCTTTAAAAAAAAAAAAAAACAAGTTTCTTGAGCCAAAATCTTCATGTTGATGATCCTACTTAGATTCCGTAAAAAATGCTTTTAGCCCTTGGATACAAAGGGATTGAAGGGTCTCCAGTCATATCCCCAAAGAAGCTATCTCATGGTTTCGTGGAGAAAAAGGAAACTCTTTTAGCTTGTCCCAGTAGGCAGGGAGTCAGTGCAGGGAATGAAGTGTTTCAAGGAGAGCAGGTTCTTGGCTGGGCCTCCTCAGAACTCCCAGAACTCTATGGGGCTGGCCGCTAGGAGTGCGCCGGCCTCTGCAGCCAGTGCTAAAGGAGCCCGCACGCACTTAAGAAACTGGGGAATGGACACCCAACACTGTGATCCAGGGACTAGGGAGGCAGATCGAGGCCTCAGTGCCACCATCCTTCTTCCTTAACACCTAGGAAGCTGGAGAGGATTACTGGAGCCTGCCCCAAGAAAACCAGCAGCAAGAGCCCTAGGCCAGAGGAAGCCCCACCCACCCCACCCTGCCCCTGCTTCCACCTCGCTGCATCCAGAGCCTAATTGTGAGGAGTCTGGAATGTCCTTTTGGTTTTCCAGTCTTTCAAGTCAAAGTAGTCCAATCCAAGTATCTGCCCTGGTGGCTTCTGTGAGCGATGAGGGTCCCTCTGCATCTTTGCGTGATACAGCCAGTCAGAATGAGGGCTGGTCATTCTGTGAACTGAGTAATTACTCTCCCAGCCCTGATACTCAAATGGAAAGTTTTGGCATTCCCTTCTCGGCACTGATCAACCCTGAATTTCCTTGGCTTATTACTTAAAAATAACTTTTTGTATTGATAACGAAGAGCACTTGGTACACATTTCATTACTAAAAGATTCATGGGAATGGGGGTGAAGGGCCAACGTGAATCAACATAAAAAGACAAAGAAATTCTTCTCTTTCATCAAATGCACTTTTTTTTTTTCTTTATCTTCTTAGGGGCGTTATGGATGCTGTCGCTTCCTTCGAGATGGTTATAAAACCCCAAGAGAGGTTGTATTTAAATATTGTTTCGTATGATTCCTTAACTGCTTCATATTTAAATCACCACTGTGGTGTTCTCCCTCTCTTGATTATAAAATTACATGTTAGAATATTGGACAGGGAAGTCTTAATTTTGGAGACAGCAAGGCTGGAGTTAGGCAGTAGAATAATAAGATCATCAGGAGGACAGCAAGCTGGTGGTTTAAAACCAGCCTGTAGGCAAGGACAAACAGTTCTGTGGCTCACATGATGTGTTCAAGAGCAACTGTGGCCTCCCTCTCGAGTTGCTTTGCCATAGTGACTGATAGAGTGATTTCAGTGAAACAGATAGTCTGCTGAGCACTGTGATAGGAAAATTGCTATTTATTTGTTAGCAATCTAGGAAGCTTAATATAATAAACCACCAAGGAGTCTTGTGTACATTTCTGATAGACGTTTCTGAAATTTGACCATGGAAAGCTGCCAGAAATAACATCTCCCCATTATAGCCAACTCCTAATCCTAGCAGCCGCAGAGATGCAGTGATTCAGAAAGCCAGGGAAGCCCAGTGAGGTACAGGGGAATTATATATGTAATCTGACAGCACCTTTCAGAAGGTTTCCTGTTTGATTCCAGGACCCAAACCGATTACATTATGACCCTGCTGAGCTCAAGCTCTTTGAAAACATTGAATGTGAATGGCCTGTGTTCTGGACGTATTTCATAATAGATGGGGTCTTCACCGGAGATGCCGTTCAGGTGAGAACATGCTGGGTGCTGTGTTGACAATCAGCATTTTCATTCCTTTGGTGTGCTGCGTGTTATTAGAACATAAGGTTATGCAAGAATTTAGGGCACCGTTTCAGTTATCTGTTGTCGCTTAACGAGCTTTCCCAAAATGTGGTGAATTAAAGCAACGGCTATTTTGTTTATTTGCTCATGATTCCACAATCTGGGCAGGACTCAGCAGGAACAGGTTGTCTCTGCTTCGCTTGGTGTCAGTTGGTTCACTGGGGCTTGGAGGATCTACTTCCGACATGGCATCACTCACACGGCCGGCAGCTTGATGCTGCTCTTGGCCCAGGCCTCGCTTCGCCTCCATGTGGCTAGCTTGGGCTTCTCACAGGGTTGTAGTGTCTGAGCAGTGAGGCTTTTCACCCGAGAATGCACAAGCAAGAGCTGCTAAGCTTTCTTCAGGTTTAGGCCCCGAACTGGCAGTGTCCCTCCTGTTGCATTTTTTTTTTTTAAGATTTTATTTATTTATTTGACAGAGGCACAGCCAGAGAGGGAACACAAGCAGGGGGAGTGGGAGAGGGAGAAGCAGGCTTCCCGCCGAGCAGGGAGCCCGATGCGGGGCTCGATCCCAGGACCCTGGGATCATGACCTGAGCCGAAGGCAGACGCTTAACCGACTGAGCCACCCAGGCGCCCCCTTCTTTTGCATTCTAATGTTTAAAGGGTCATGCCACATTCAAGAGGAGGGGACTGCACAAAGGCCTGAGTATTAAGAGGTGGGGTTCATCGGGGACCACAGTTGACCACAGACAGGTCTGGTTGTCCTGTTGTTTTTTTCAGACCAGCCTAGGCTTTTGCTGTCTTCAGCTCTAGTATAAAGGTACTGTCAGCTAACATCTTATTTAATGTAACAGGATTCTAGCGGGTTCCCAGCCTCCAGCCTCACTCCCTGCTGTTTCTCTATACCTGTTGCCAGGGGCATCTTATTAAAAGGCAAATGAGATTATGCTACTGCCTTACTTAAAAGCTTTGAAAGGTTCCTGCTTGCCTTCGGATGAAGTCCAAGGTCTTCTCCTGTTTTATAAGGCCCCATAAAATCTGGCCCGATTCCTTACTGCTTACTTACTTCCTTGAGTTCTGTGATGCGAGCGCCCTGAAACCCTTTCAGTCCTCTGAAGAGGCCATGCTGTCTCCCCTCTTCTCAAGTGCCCAGGCCCTGCTTTTCTCCCTCAGCTGTCTCTCTCTCCCTCACTTGATCTGCTGCAGATGTCTCTTCTTTCAGAAAGCCTTCCCTGACCCTAAACGCTGGATCGATGCCCCTTTTATACGTCCCACAGCACTTAGCACAGTATGGCCCCTATAGCTGTATTTAGTCTCCCACTACCTGTCGGAGCACCCTGGTAGAGGTGGTGTCTGTCCAGTTCACTGATACATTCCCTGTGCCTAGTACACAGTGAGTGCCGAGTAGAGATTTGTTCATGCAACGTTCATTTGTTCGAGACAGATTTCTTTAGCATTTGCTGCCGTGCATACGTTGGTAAGTAGAACAGACCCGGCCTCGTGAAGCTTATGTGAGTGACTGACAAACTCAAATGCTTTAGTGTTTTCTTAACCCGTTCAGACCACATGCACTGGGGTTGGACGAGCAATCCAAGGTTTATTTTGGTTTTGAAAGCTTCCTCTGCTCAGAAGTTCTGAGAGTGGTTTCAAAAGTGGCTATAGGGGGGCCAAGGGCAGGCTGCCCCAAGATGGGCCACTTTGGCATGAACATTGTTTTGAGTTAAAAGTAATCAAAACCCAGTAGATTCGGGAAAACTCTTGACCTCCCCCTCAGCTGCCTGCCTGTACCAGCAAGAGAGCTATTAACAGAGGTTCCTCTTTACTTAAGAAACTTCTGTGCATAGCACGGCCACCTTTGTTTTCCAAACATCTCCTCTCACCTTCCTGCAAATGCCCTTTATTCCCTGTGTGTCCTCAGAACCGCACCCCTCTCCTGAGCTCAGGAGCTCATGTAAGCCACTTGGTGCCTCACTGTCTTTGGAATATCCCATCCGTGTGGATTCCCCGTACATATATGTAACTAAGTTTGATTTTTCTCCTGTTAATCTGTCTCATGTCAGTTTGATTCTTAGTCTAGCTACAGAAGGACCTTGAAGGGCAGAGAAAATTCTTCCTCCCCAACATGGTAGTAAGCTTGAAATGTTAATGTTCCCCCATTGTTGATTCTCACTGTTATGCTTTAGCAATTATCTTGGGTCTTATGTTTTCTGTCTCTTTATCCCAGAACTGAAAGGTCTCAAAAGGATTGAGTTAGAATTTCAATTGTGAGGAAACTTGATAATTATTAGAAACAAAAAAGCTGAGAAGACAAAAAAGAATGTGCTCAGGACCTTATTTTTTAGGTCTCACAGAATTTACTGCTCTTATGCCTATTCTGTCTTTTCCACTTGCTGCCCAATGACCTTTAAAAAATGACACACTTGGGGCGCCTGGGTGGCTCAGTCATTAAGCGACTGCCTTTGGCTCAGGTCATGATCCCAGGGTCCTGGGATCGAGCTCCGCATCGGGCGGGCTCCCTGCTCAGCCAGGAGCCTTCTTCTCCCTCTTCCACTCCCCCTGCTTGTGTTCCCTCTCTAGCTGTCTCTCTGTTTCAAATAAATAAATCTTTAAAAAAAAAAAAAAAAATGACACACCCCTGGCCAGATTTTGCTGTCCACAAATTTCAAAAGAAAAAGAAATGAGATATAGAAAGCGTTTGACTAGGCTCTCTAAAGATGAAACATGTTAAACACCTGGGTGGCTGGTTAAGGGTTTTCCCTCTTTTGTTTGTTCCCTTTTCATATGTAGGTGGTTGTTTTGTTTTGTTTTTTTAATCACTGCCTTTTAAATTGAATGGAAATGTTTACATCAACAGCTTTCATTATATTGAGTAGTGCATCCTAAGAATCGGGGTACATGGATCATAGGTACATACACTTCCTTTTCCTCACATCAGGTGCGCTTTGCAAACATTTCCTGAGCAGTAAGTGCTCGAATGAGGGCCTTTTAAGTGGAAAACTACTGACAGGTAGAACCGGGATGCCCTCCTTAAGGTCTGGCCTCCACTCCAAGAAGCTTATATAGTCTAGCTGGTGAGACACAATTTACGTATGTTGAGAAGTTAAGGGTGAAATATTGAAGTCGTGAGTTAAAGACACACAGAAAAGGCCAGTGCCTTCAGCTCCTTCTAACCTTTGCTGTCAGCAGGAGTGCTGGTTCCTCCTGCACTCCCTAACTGGAAGGTGTTCGTGCATTTCTTGACCCTGTGTCCTACTAATAATCTGTTTGTTGCCCAGAGAGGTGTTTTTTTTCTGTGATGCACTCCCCTGGCAGTATTAATGGCGCCTCTCTCATGCTGTGGGGATGGGGCTTTTTTCTAGGTGCAAGAATACCAAGAGGCCCTGGAGGGAGTCTTAATCAGAGGCAAGAACGGGATCCACCTGGTGCCAGAACTGTATGCCATTCCGCCCAACAAGGTAACCAAGCACTGCGTAGCTAGAACGAAGTGGGTTCGTGCTTGGCCTTTTGGTATTTTTCATCCCCCTTTCAGACCTAACACTTTTTGTCCAGCAGTGGTTTCTAAAGCACCACGCTGCGTACGGGGCACAGAGGGGTTACGGTGGCCGCTCTGCCTCTGTGAGGCTGCCGGCTAGTGGGGGACGGAGGGCAGGCACAGCAGTGGTGCTGCAAAATAAGAGGTACAGGCCAGGGGAGACCCCAACACCTGCACGGAGAGGCAGGAGCTGGTGCTTGGGTCGAGGGAGGCCAGAGCCAAGCTGTCTTTTGATCCAGACACTTTGCCTTCTTTGCTTTGCATCAACTATTTCTCATTCAAGATCTTTACAGTCTTTCTTAACACTACTTACATTTCAAATAGCCTTAACACACAATCGGATTGTGAAAGCAATCCTGTACACTGCAGAACATCCAGGATTCTGTAGAAAGAACATACTTCTCTCTGCTCTTACTACCCAAAAATAACCAAACTTACTCCCAAAGAGAACTCTGACTATTTTAGAGACTCTCCTGCCACACTATTATCCTATTTGATTACTTGATTACTGACACACTTTAATTCTGTTCAGTTTATGAGTTTAAGTTCTTCTTAATATTTACTACTGCAGCAAATTTTAACAATCTATTAATAACACCACTGATTAATCCACAAGCAGAGTATGACTCCCCTCATGGTGTGATTTTTCCCTTTTGGAGAAGGATTTCTTCAATTGCTTTGTTTTCCGGAGGGGAAAAAGTGGTCACTAACATTACCCCCAACCAATGTTGTAATGGCAAAAAACCCAAGGTCGGGGGCACCTGGCTGGCTCAGTCAGTAGAGCATGTGACTCTTGATCTTGGGGTCATGAGTTTGAGCCCCACAATGGGGGTAGAGTTTACTTAAAAAAAATACAAAGGTCAGCATGGAGTTTACAATAGAGAAAATTGCAGACTAACTTTTACAATGTGTAGCCAACACTGTCCATCCCAAAACAACTGTAGCTAATTTTGATGAGGCAGAAGCCCCCAGTGGATCCAGCTTGTTGAGTCCCTGAAGGAAAATTAGTGATCAGATAGTACAGTAGTGTTTTCCTCAATAAATAGTGCCACCTTCTGGTAATTTTCTTGCAAAGGCACACAGAGTTTATGAGCCCCTGGGGATAACAAGGCGGGAGAAAGCTGACTTAGCTTCCGGCGATGCCCCGCCGTGGCTGTAGGGTGATGTTTTAGATCATTGTACCCATAATACAGACAAGTGTAAGCATGAGCTGTGGAACTTCTTGTTGCCCAGAGCTGTGCTCAAAGGAGGCAGGCCAGGCTTCACGTGCCTGTCTCTGTCTTCTGCCATCGGTGTGCTTGTGGACAGAGCACCGGCCTGGAGTCAGGCCTGGATTTGAGTGCCACTTCTACCGCGTTGAGCCATGTGGCCCCCACACAAAGGCCTTAGCGCTGCGGCCTCCCTCCCGCAGCTCTCACACAGAATTGGCCTGGAGGATCAAATGAGTGGCATTTTGTAAATCCTCAGTGCGCTCCCCAGTAGGCAGTGATGTTGGCCTTCTTATCCTCTGACATTCTGACTTTGGGTTTTTCTCTTTTTGCCAGGTTGACGAAGAGTATAAGAATCCCCACACAGTGGACAGAGTCCCTCTGGGGAAGCTGCCCCATCTGTGGGGTCAGTCCCTGTACATCCTCAGCTCGCTGTTGGCAGAGGTAGGGGACTTGGGGACTTCACAGACTGGAAACCATCTGATTCGAGGTATAGGGGACCCCGGAAGAGCACAGGGGCTCTCTGCCCCATGTGGCTGTGAATATCTTTGGCATCTCATAGTTTTAAAGTCAGCTGGAGCGGGTCAGCTCTGAGGCTTGCCACCTGGGCTTGTGTGTCCATATTTACACTAAACTACTTCAGAGTCAGCTGCATGCCAAGCACTCCTGTCACCCCCTGACCCCCATATTCCTGGTCTGTGGCTGGAACCAGACGATGTATGGGTGATGTTATCAGATGGGTTCATCTGTCCTCAGAGGCTCTGCCCAGCTGACTATCCTGGGCCCCTGGGGAGAGGTGTGGATGAAAGAGTCCAGGAGAAGAGCTGGAAGCTCCAGCCTGTTAGGCTGGCCTAGTCCTGGGTGTTCTGTCAGACTCTAGAAGTGGGGAGGGCGTGTGTGTGGGGGGGTGCAGGGAATGAGTTGTGGGACCCATACCAC
This sequence comes from Neomonachus schauinslandi, assembly GCF_002201575.2. NCBI lineage: Eukaryota > Metazoa > Chordata > Mammalia > Carnivora > Phocidae > Neomonachus > Neomonachus schauinslandi. The sequence goes on from NC_058419.1 coordinate 111,614,780, forward strand.
TGGGGTTCCCGGTGTGTAAAAGACCGAAAGTAAAGCTGTCACAGTGGAAGTGGCCCTTAGGAGCTGTGGATGCTGAGATGGGCCACTTGTTTCATGGCTGTGATTGCCTCCTCAATTTCATGGTCATGTCCTTGGGGGTAGGGACTGTGTCTTCAACTTCTGTCTTTATTAGTAGGGAAAACCATGTCTATCTCTTGGAAAGCCAGCTCTGCCTCTGACTAGCTCCCTGACCTCGCGAGCCTCAGTCTCCTCATCTGTAAAGAGGCTGGGCTTGATCATTTCTGCTATACTTTCCAGCTCCAGTTGCTGGGTCAGTGGCATGAGGAACAAACAACTCTGCTCCCATTGCCTCCTCGTCACTGGAAAGACCTTCAATTAGGCCCAGCATTAGGTCTGATGCCTCCTCAGAACTCCCAGAGCACCTTTATGCCCTCCCTGAGGACTCCGGTCATTTATAGAAGATGTGAGGAGATCCATGTTCAAATAGCACCCCGTGCCAGCAGGGAAGAGAGCTTTGTGTTTCAGAACAGTCAGCCCAGGACCAAGTCCTTGTCTGCCACCTAGCTTAAGGGCATTACCTCAGTTTCCCCACCTGTAAAATGCTCATGGTAGTACCTCCCTGTCACGAGGCCTGAATGGGACCATGCACGTACAGGGGTTCAGCACAGGACCCGGCGTGGAGTAAGGGCTCAGGAGGTAGGAGTCACCGTTGTTCTTTTCAGTCACGCAAGATGGTGGCGTGTGTGACTAGCCCTGGAGAGCGAGGTGCTGAAAACACAATATGTTTATCAGTGGCTATCTGAATGGTGTACTGCGTTTCAGAGAAGATAAGCAATTGACTTGGAAAGCATAAAGGAATAAAACACTGAATATTTTGAGCCCCCAAATGTTTCATTTTCCAAGTTGGGTTTAAGGTGAAATTTCGTTCAGTGTTTTACAGTGTTAATGCTCCTCTTTTCCTAGGGATTCCTTGCCACCGGGGAAATCGATCCCTTAAACAGAAGATTTTCCACTTCCGTCAAACCTGACGTTGTAGTACAAGGTTTGTGAGCGTGTTTCCTATTCATATTTAACTGTGTAAAGCCAATGTTATTTTTAATGCCAAAGATTCCCTAGTTTCCTGTTCTGTTTAAAAAGTACGTATGTGTGCTTTAGCGTATATCAGTTCTGTGACATCCCTTCTATAACTCACTAGCTCCCAAAGGCAGCAGTACTCTTCCCAGCCACAAAGTTACTTTCTACAAAGCATTTGTTTTCTCGAATCTAAATCTTGATGGCAATTCGGGCACAAGTGATTCACTGAGCATCATTTTTCACTGCAGTTGTTTAAAAAGTAGAACATGACCCTGGTCGAAACTCAAAACCCAAGTGAAGTTTCACTCCTTCCTTCCTTTGAGGTCTGACTTCTCTCCAGAGTCGCAGGCCCGTATTTTCACCTGCCTCCCCTCCTGTCCAGCTAGCAGCTCTTCCAGAGACGTGGAAGGCCTGGACTGCGGCTAGCTCTGCCTAGCCTGGCGATTTTACCTCTCTGTGCCTCGGGGTCGTCGTAACTGCTGCCCCCTCACCGGGTGACCTTGAGATGCGCTGCGATTGTCACGAGGAGAGCCCTCAGTGCAGGTCCTCGCTCACCAAATCCCCTCTCCCTTCCCTCCTGGGGAGGGCTCCTGAGGAGCTCACGTGCCTCACAGAGCAACTTAGGCACCAGCTAATATCCGAGGAGGTTGTGTATGTGCCTTATTTCCTCTCAATTACACCATACATTTCTTTTTTACAGAGGGGGGAGGGGAGAGCAGGGGCAGAGGGAGAGGGAGCGAGAGAATCCTAAGCAGGCTCCATGCCCAGCACGGAGCCCGACATGGGGCTCGATCTCACGACCCTGAGATCATGACCTGAGCCGGACACTTAACCGATGGAGCCATCCAGGTGCCCTACGCCATACATTTCTTAAGGACCAGGCCTGTATTATTCTTGTAGCTTCTGTGTTGATTGACACACACCCACTCAGTAGATTAACAACAATTATTGAACAAATGCAAGGCAGTCCTCTTTGTGGCCACGGACTGGTTCCCTTGCGCCTGCCTGGGATGCGGCAAGGGGCCCTGCGGGGCATCATCCAGTCAGTACTGTGCTCCGGGCCCTCAGGGGCACACCCGGCGGGCACAACATTTTGACCAGACAGAAATTGTGACAATTAGAATTATCCTCCCCATCTTACACGTGAGGCTTCCAGGTTAGCTCGCTCAGGGCCCCAGAGCCGGCAGCTGGAGGCGCGAACTCCGTGCTGATGTCCAAGTGGAGTGACCCAGCCTGACTCCGCCCGCAGGCGGCGCTTACCCCGCACACGTGCTGCCAAGCGAGCCCTTCAATCACGAGGCCGCCTTGCCAAGCACAGGCTGGGGCCCACTGATGGGTCTTCGGCGGCAAGTGTTGTCTCAATGTAACAGAAGAGAACAGAAACGGAAGAGAAGATACAAGAAGGTCTGGCCCGGGGGCAGGAGAAGTACCGTTTCAGGAACTTGCCCGCACATGGCTGTATCACATCAGAGGCTCACAGGGGTCGGGCAAACCACTGCTCTAGAAGAGTCACTTGTATGGAGAGTGACCGCTGATCTCTGCACGGCATTGGAAGCTTCAGAAGAGAAAGATGTGGAGGGAGGCCACCCACCTGGTCCTACATGCTGATGTTCGCATTTGCTGCGATTGGCTTCCCCACAGGACCTTGTTGTGAAGCTCAGATATCATGGCTATGAAAACACTTTGAGAAAGTATCATGTGCTATGTAAATAAGGAGGTGGCCTTCAGGTCTCCGTGGCATTTATGTGTATTGTACATTCAGGGCCGCCGGCCTATAGGTACAGTGCTGGGGCTCAGTGGGCTACCTTAACAGTAGCCTGACCACACCCCGCACCCCCAGTTCCCTGCGGGCTCTACCGCAGCCGAACACACCAGCACCCACTCTCTGTGGCCGGAATGCCCCTCCACCAGTCCCCTTCCCAGGACTCCTGCCCTCTGCCAGAGCACTGTTCTTCTCTTAAAAGCCGCATTCAAAGCAGAACTGGTACAGGAGGTGCAGGGCTCCGAGTCCCCGCTCAGGCCCCCACATCCCAGGCATGCGAGTTCCCTGCCTGCCGGAGAGCCAGATGGCCAGCCGCACTTACCAGAGGTGGGGCCCAGGCCAGCCCGTTTGGGGTGCAGGGCCCGGCTCCGGGGTGGCTCTTCCCCCACCAGCCAGAGCCTGTGCTGTGCTTCTGGGCCAGGCTGCACCACCAGCCACCAGCAGCCCCACTTTCCCCTCTCTCTGGGGGGAGCGACCTCCCCGCCCTCTCCGTTGGTCAGAGCATCCCCTGCTAGCGCACACCACAGTACTGCTCTTTTCTGTTCCTTGAGAACAGGAGCTCCGGCTTCTCCTGGCATCCTCCCCCATGCAGAGCGGTTTCTGCTTCTCACCCCATGTGAAAAGAACACAAGACAGGTTTAGAATAAATGCATACCCGCCGGGAGGCAAGACATCATTTGAGATGTGGTAATTTGGCTCAGGACCTGTTGAAGACCATTTCTAGAAGTCTCTTATCAGACTGTCTGGTACACTGAGGGCACTTAATAAAAACACAGCATGGGGGTTGGCGAGGTGAGGCCAGAGAGAACTGGGAAGAGCGGCAGGACAATTGCTGTTATTTTCAAAGCCACCCAGTGTGTGGAGAGCATGCTGATGTGTATGTCATGGGCCAGAGGAAAGATGGGTCAATAATGTATTCTCCATGTGAGGAGACAAAGGGCCACAGTCTAATGCAGATGCTACGCTCTTATTCTTATTCACAGTTACTGTTCTGGCAGAAAACAACCACATTAAGGACTTGCTGAGAAAACACGGGGTAAACGTCCAGAGTATTGCTGACATTCATCCAATCCGAGTCCAGCCAGGCCGGATTCTTAGTCACATATATGCCAAGCTTGGTAGGTTTGGGGAAACAGCTGGGTGGTTTTGGCGAGGGGGCATCTTGGTTCTAGGTTTGGGGTCTGGGGGGGACGGATAGGTATAAATTGTGAAGAATTGGGCAAGGCACCAAAGCACGTGGTTTGACCTCTCTGAAGTGAAGAGGAGCTGCAGACGAACACGTTCTCATGCTCGTTCACTAGATGTCGCCCCAGCTTGGCTGCGCCCTTTGCCAGATCGGTTGTAAAACAAGGCTCCGTCTTTGAAAATTCGCAATTGGAACAGTCATTTGTGTCTTGATACGTTTCTAATTTTTATCTGTGGTCTCAGAAAATGCTCCTTTATCCGTTAAAATGGGAGGGGGAATTCTCTTTTTCTAAAATCTAACTTAGTAGGCTCAATATGAAATAAATTAGAAGTAAACATTAATAAAGTTCTATCAGTAGTTTTATTCCATATAGATGTTGAACTGGGTGCTGTCTATACATGCATGAAGAGAAGGTGGTGGGGTTTGTTTTTAATTCATCCCTGTCCCATTTTAAAGAAGGATCGATGGTATTAGAAAAACCAAACCCCGGAATGGGTTAACATGAACATAAGCCCAGTCTTAGCCAGAGTCGCTTGGATTACATGTTACCGTATTGACTCTCACTCTGATTTCTCTTTTGTTTTTCAAATAGGACGGAATAAGAATATGAAATTGAGTGGGCGACCGTATCGGCACATTGGCGTCCTTGGAACATCTAAGCTATATGTGATTAGGAACCAAATCTTTACTTTCACACCCCAGGTGAGCAGAGCAGGCCAGTAGCAAAGCCACATGCATCCTCTGATTAAGTTCCTTTTCTTCTTGGTGAGCTGCTGTGGATGCGGCAGAATGAGCATGCGCGTGCTCAGATAGCAATGGGTAGTGTGACACCCAGTACCTGGTACAATTCTTTACTCCCTGTAGGGACTCAGTACGTGTGGCTTGAAGCAGACTGAGGGTGCCATCACTTCCAGGCATGAGGAGTAGGAAAATTCGCACCGCATTCCAAAAGTGCTAGTTCCCTGTCCCTTGACTTGCCTCCCTCATGCCCCTGGTAGCAGTAGTCCCTCACCCTTGCTTGGGCTGTCTGAAGACTGGGGAACACACAGCCTGTCTGATTTTCAGGTCCCAACCTGCTTGACGAGATCCCGAATATACCGATTATAGAACTTTTTTTCAGAGTTTTTGGTTACAAAGGAAAGTAGCCCTGTGGAACCCAAACAAATGTTTTCCATCCATTTGGCTAGCTAGAAAGATCAGCTGTGGGCTCACTTCGTCACTGTGGGCATGGCCCCCCACCAGCCGGGCACACTGTCAGCCATGGGGTCCCGGGTCAGTAGCCCCAAGTTGTTCTTTCTCACCCTAACCCATGTTGCTCGCTTGAATCTTGTGAGTTATTTCCCTGTGTAGCAAATTTCATACCAGGGGCGCCTGGGTGGCTCAGTCGTTAAGCGTCTGCCTTCGGCTCAGGTCATGGTCCCGGGGTCCTGGGATTGAGCCCCGCATCGGGCTCCCTGCTCGGCGGGAAGCCTGCTTCTCCCTCTTCCTCTCCCCCCTGCTTGTGTTCCCTCTCTCGCTGTGTCTCTCTCTGTCAAATAAGTAAAATCTTTAAAAAAACAAAAAAACAAATTTCGGACCAGAGCTGAGTGTGGACTAGTCCAGAGGCTAGGAGAACAGTTTGATTTTCATCGGCACCAGGTGGTAGTGCCTTTAGTTCGCATTAACCAGACCATCCATCGGGTAAACACAGTCTCCACGTCTCACCTGCTCCCAGTGCCCTCCCTTCCCTCACTTGGAAATCCTCTGAGCCCAGCAGCCGTAGAATGAGTAGAATTTAAGGAGTTATTGATTTCCTTTCAGGGACAGCGGTGTTGGGCCAGGTGCTTAAACCCTCATCGGAGGAGCTATAACTAGATCTGGCCACGCACCTTTCCCTTCCATGCTAATGGAGCTGCGGCTCCTGGGCAGGCGACAGATCGATTTTTGCCTGATGGCAAGAGCCCCATGATGGGGGCGGCTTACAGCCAGGATTGAGCCTCTTCTCTGGAAACAAAATGCAAGGATTAGTGCTGCCGTGAATGACAGCTGGGGTTGTGTCGAGGGAATGAAGGACAGCCTTTTACTGGGCCTGATCTGACTTGCAGTTCACCGACCAGCATCACTTCTACCTGGCCCTGGACAATGAGATGATCGTGGAGATGCTGAGGATCGAGCTGGCCTACCTGTGCACCTGCTGGCGGATGACGGGCAGACCCACGCTCACCTTCCCCATCACCCACACCATGCTCAGTAACTGCGTGAACTTGATCTGCCTGATTCACGTCCCACGCTCACCTTCCCCATCACCCACACCATGCTCAGTAACTGCGTGAACTTGATCTGCCTGATTCATGTCCCACAGTTGCTTTGGGCCCTTTTCAAAATGTTTAAAACGAGTCCCATAGACAAAGCTAAGTACTGAAGGGGGATCTTAGCAGTTTGGTTTCTGAGCTTAGGAATCTTTCATAGTATTTTAATTAGATTGTATTGACGAAAATGTTTCTGCGCATGCCCCCAAAACCAAAAAGTATTCCCAGATTAAGTAAACTCATTTGTCTTTTTCTCCCCCACCCTTAGCAAATGATGGCTCAGACATTCATTCTGCAGTTCTTTCTACAATTAGAAAACTAGAGGATGGATATTTTGGAGGAGCCAGGTAATTTGTGATTTTTTTTTTTTTTTTTAAGTATCAGCGACCTTTCTTGAAAGTCTTTTGCTGCCCTTCTCCCACTTTTCATATCAATTACTGAACATGAGAAGCATGAAGCTTTAGACTAAAAAAGAAGTTAAATCCTACCCATTCACCCATGTGGAACTGGAATCGTCTCGAAAGCAGCTTTCCGTGGGTGTTGGTGAAGCTTTTACGGGTGCCAGGAGGCTTGGGGCATAGGTAGATGAACGTACCAAGTCTCTCTGAGGTGGCATTCTTGGATTGCATGTATGGGATGCTGTGCCTGTTTCTGGTAAAGGGCCTGGAAGAAAACACCCAGTGCCTAGGTCTGGCAGGTGCTCAGTAAACACTCCTTGAATTGACTTGAGTGTGCTGTCACCTGAAGAATAATTCACAGAACTTTATAAATTCCCTAGGTGGCCCTCAGAGCAGGGCACCTGAAGGGGCCTGCCTAGACCATTGTCCCCTCATCCTCAGTGGAGCAATACGTACTCCGGTTTGCAGGCCCACGGTACCAGATGCTCCCCGGTAGTACGGGTAAGCGCCTTGAATGATAGGGGGCTCACCTCCTGGGAAAACCGATTCCATTTTTCTACCCTCTGTTACAAGGCAGAGGTTTTCTCGATAGCATCTATACCCAGATCTCTCCAAATCCCCTGGAATATGCAAGAAGGGTTCTAAGAGAACCTCACTGTACAGCCGGCCCTGAGTGAGGTGTGACCCTTCTGGGCCCTGAAGTCTTCCATTGGGTCCCTGATAGAATGCCAGTTGCTAAGTGTTTGGGCATTGAAGTCAGCCGTCCTCACATCTTCCCACACTGGGGACCCTGCTGCCACTGTAATGTTTTTTAAAACTGTGGTAAAGGGGCGCCTGGGTGCCTCAGTCATTAAGCGTCTGCCTTCGGCTCAGGTCATGATCTCAGGGTCCTGGAATCGAGCCCCGCATCGGGCTCCCTGCTCAGCGGGAAGCCTTCTTCTCCCTCTTCCACTCCCCCTGCTTGTATTCCCTCTCTCACTGTGTCTCTTTCTGTCAAATAAATAAAATCTTAAAAAAAAGAAAAAGAAAACCGGTAAAATGCACATAATGTAAAATTTACCATCTTAGCCATTTTAAAGTGTACAGTTCAGGAATGTTACGTACATTCACATGGTTGTGCAACCAATCTCCAGGACTCTTTTCATCTTGCAAAACTGAAATTCTTTCCCCATGAAACAACAGCGCCCCCGTTCTCCTTGCCCCAGCCCCTGGCAACCGCCGTTGTACTTTCCGTCTCTAGGTGTCTCATCTGAGTGGACTCATGCAGTACATTTTTTTGTACCTGGCATATTTCACTTAGCCTGATGTCCTCAGAGTTGAGTGACTGTATTTCTAAGTGCTGGGAGTAGCACCTCTGCTCACAGAGCTTACTGCGGGGTTTTGCTGCAGACATGAATGGCCCTCATTCCGAGCTTCTCCTGGGAGTGTCCGCGAGACTGTCCCCAGCATTTTGCCATCCACATTTCCAGCGCTAGCACCATAACTGCACTTGACATGCACTTTTGTACATTTCATGTCCAGTTTGGATAAGCTACCACCTGGTGGATGGCATCACAGCCAAGAGAAAATACCATACACCCGTAATTAACTGCTTTTCAGAATAAACTCGTGAATTTAATCATTGTCAAAAAGGATACTGTCTGCAGCTAATTGCTCACTTGCAGTCCATCTTGTGTCGCTTTGTGTGCATCGTCTGATTGAGTCTTCACTTTGTCACGTGGTGGGCTGTATTCCTATTTTATAGACAATGGGCTGTAGGCTCAGTAGAGCAAGGTGCACAAGATGAATAGGTGCAGGAGCTCTGTATGAACACAGAAACCAGGCTCTGATCTCCATGCCGAGCTGAACGAGGGCTTAAAAATTTCAGGAGGGTCTCCTGTTTCTAGAGTATGGCAGACGACTCAGAGAACCGTGGAAAGAAACAGGAATGTCTAGGCTCCATGGGCTACCTTTCCTATTAAGTTCTTGATAATTAAAACTGAATCTCATTTTGGCTTTTCCTTAGGCTTGAGGGTCTTTAAAAAGCTGAGTTCACCCCGGATGCCAGACTTTCCCTCTGGACCCACCTGGGGTAGCTTGCTATCCTTTGTAAATTACTGCCATTCCACCTTTGACCTGACTCCTTTCAACTTCCATCAGAGAGAAACTTGCCATTGTCTTCTTTTGCACACTCCATTGTACCTCACTTCCTCCTGTCCCCAGTCTCAAGGCAAAAGAGTCAATAGAACGGGCAGGGCCCTAGAGGGAAAAAGATTTTACTTCATTAAACGAAAGGCTTTTCTTTCCATCCCTCAGGCCATGTTTCTTGAAGTAGTCCATTTGCCCACTGAAGCTCATGCACCCACGAATTCATTTGCATCCCGTGCTTCAGTGTGCTCCTTAAACTGTTTCTCTCAGCCTTTTCAACTAAGTCCTCATCTGCTGCTGGTAGCTCCAGATCCTATTGTCTTCTGCCTCCAGAGCTACCTTTTTTTTTTTTTAAGGTTTTATTTATTTGAAAGAGGGGGAGGAGCAGAGGGAGAAGGACAAGCCGACTCTGCACTGAGCTCAGAGCCCGCCCTGGGGCTCGATCCCAGGACCCTGAGATCACGACCTGAGCTGAAATCAAAAGACGCTAAACCGACTGAGCCACCCAGGTGCCCCTGGAGCTAACATTTTAAGAAGTACACAGTGGCAGCTTTCTGTACGGTGGCCCTCCCTCACGCTCCCTGAACCTGGGACCCCACACTGCCAAACCCAGCTTGCAGTTTTCAGTGGAACTTTTCCCAGCCTGAAAATGTAATAAGGCCACTCTGGGCACCTGCTCCGGTCTGGGGATGGCCCCCTATCACATTCCTTCTAGAAAGAACTTTGCCTTCTGAGACTGCCTCCTCCCATATACCTGTTCCTGGGTGACTATATTGCATGGTAGGTTTTGTTCTGGTCCAGTTGTTTTAGGGCAGAAAAACCCCCAAGGCTTGGTTTGGTTCTGGTTAAAAGTGGTTTAGTCAATCTGTTTTGTAAAACTTTGGTTGGTTCTGTAAAATAGACTTCTGTTTGTGTTGGGTTTGGGAGTAAGAAATCAGCATGATTCACTTTGGCTTTTAATATGCTATGTGCTCCCACTTTATACTTGGTATTGAATTTTTGTTTTAATTTCTTGGCTGACTACTTATGTGGGGCGATCTGCAGTGACGTATTTATCAATTCTGGCAGAAGCACCATCTGGTTGAAAAGTCTCTCTCTGATTCATAGTGGAAGTTTGTCCACATGCACCTGTACCTCTAACATAGTGTCTCCTTGGCAGAGTAAAATTAGGGAGCCTTTCGGAATTTCTTACCACGTCTTTCTACACATATCTGACCTTCCTGGATCCAGACTGTGATGAGAAGTTGTTTGATGATGCCAGCGAAGGGAGCTTCAGTCCCGATTCAGATTTGGGAGGGTATTTGGAAGACACCTATAATCAAGGTACGGCTTGGAATGCCTTGGCAGGTGGTTCATTGAATTTATTTAAACCTTGGCATTGTGATAAAATTGCCCCGAGACTCAAGCACAGAAAGTGATTGGTAATTAACATAACAAAAAGGCTTTGGAAACTTGCATCTATTAAAATGAATAAAATGCCAGTTTAAAAATCTAAACTGCAGAAGTGGGGCTTTTTTTAAACCAGAGGGACAAAATTTCAGGAATGAGGATTCTTGACAAAATATATTCTAAAGACAGAAACACAACTGCTTGAATTTTCAAAGGAATGGTAGAGTGATCTAGGTTTGGTTGGATATGAGGGATGAAATCCATCCTATGCATATAATATTTCTCAAACTGAGCAAGGTTTTGGGTTGAAGTGACTGGTTTTTACTTTTACATAGTACATGGAATTGGGGCTGGGCATTCCATAGTGCTTAGTTCACTCGTGACCAATTAAAACAAAAGATCAGATGTCCGCTGCTGGTCCTCAGGTTTTCATATGCATTCAGTTCATCTTGGTACGATGTGTATCTATCTATCTTGACCTATATTTTCTTTTCCTAGGATGAAGAGCTTCCAAACAATAACTTTATAAACATGTACATTATCTTTGTAAATGTCTTTACCCTCCAGGAGTGGGGGTGCAAATATCTATATCAAAATGTTGGCTCCCACTGAATCTCCTCAGCGCCACGTGCTACACACAGTCGCTGTGACACATCGAGAATATTTCTGCAGCTTGTTTTCACTGGCTCTTTCTCTTGCCTGTCCAGTTACAGAAAGCGAAGATGAACTTGACCAGTATATCAACCACCTCCTACAAAGCACATCCTTGAAGTGCTATCTGCCCCCTCTTTGTAAGAAGACAGAAGACAGCCATGTTTTCAGTGCCATCCACTCCACCCGGGATATACTTTCCGTGATGGCAAAAGCAAAGGGTTTGGAAATTCCATGTGCGTTATTAACTCTTTTTGGCCTGTTAAAATAACTTCTCAGAGTAATGCATGAGCATAATTTAAAAGTCAGAGAATTCTAGAAGACAACAAAATGCAGAGGTTTCCTGCCTCCACCCTCCCCTCCCCACTGACCCAGTCCTTCTACAGAGGGGCAACCACTTTCAACTGGCATTTACATATCTCTGCTTTTCTAAAACAATGTGTGTATCTTGCCTTCTTTTGATGCGTCGACTTGATTCAGTATCTGTTGGCCTTCTCTTATGTGGATGAGGATTCAGTTGTCCTAAATCACTACCCCTCTACTTCGCTTCCCATAACCTAGTGATGTCATTGTATTAAAGCGGAGTTAAATCACTATTCATTCTTTATATTATCGTATGTATGCAAATATTATTCTCAACTGAGCATTATAGTATACTGTGATTGTACTATCTTTATTTTTTGGTTTTTCTAAAGTCAATACTAAATTTAAAGTTAACTTTAAAAGACAGTAATACTATTAACTTTATTAAAGGTTGCTCTATCTTTTCATTTTGCTTTGCTTCCTTTCTCAGCTTCCCAGGGGCCCACAATACAAATTTCCACAAGGTCAGTCATATCCATGAGTTTGTCATTTGTACTACTTAGCTTCCACGAGTCTCCTTCTGTCCGGTTGATGGTTCTCCAGGCCCGTTGCATACCTGGCATCCTGAGACTTCTCTTTAATCTCCGTAATCTCTATTGCTTATCTCTTCAGTTGGCCTCCGTGGTTCCTGAATCTGGCATGTTCCTCTTCCTTGATTTCTTCCTCTAGTGGAACACATTCCAGAACAGTTTCGAAGGGTTAAAAAAAACAACAACTGGTACAATGGCAGAGGGGCAGGCACAGCAATGACAGCCCTCAACCTGCTCGTTTCTGAAGTTCACTGCCCCTTTTGCCTGCTTGCCTCCATGTCTGAGTTGTCAACTGTATCCTGGGATCTTCCCTCACCAGCATCCTGGAGAGTTTCTGGAGACTTCCTGTCTCCTGGGTTGGCTCTCCTATTTTCTGTGTCTCTACTTTTCCTGTTTCTTAGCTTACTCTCTTATTTTGGTCAAGACATCCAGCAGTTTCCTGAGAAACGTGGTGGGGAGAATTGTCAAGACTTTGCGAGTCTGAAAACACCTACAAATATTCTGTATAACCATTTGAGAGTTTGGGTATAGAATTCTAGATTGAAAATGAATTTTTCATCAGGATTTTGAAAGCACTGCTTCACTGTCCTTTTGTTATCAGTGTTGCTGTTGAGAAATCTAAACCCATTCTGATGTTTGATCCTTCACAAAAACTGTTTTTCTCTTTGAAATTTTTTTAGGATCTTCTGTGCTTCCAGGTTGTGAAACTTCAGTGATGTGCCTGGATCAGGGTCTATTTTCATCCACTGTGTGGAGGCTCAGTGCACCCTTTCAACCTGGAAACTTATGTTTTTCAGTCCTGTGAAGTTTTTCTGAAAAATTTCTTGACTCATTTCCTTCCCTACATTTACTCTGTTCTCTCTTGCTGGTACTCTCGGATTCCAGTGTTGACCTCCTGGAGAAGGCTTTATAGTTTCTCTTCAGTCTTCCATTTCTCTGTCTTTTGCTCTGTTCTGAGGGCTATTGCTTCAACTTTTTGTTCCAACCCCTCAGTTGAGTTTTTGTACTTTGGCTATTATGTTTTCAATCTCTGTTCCCTGAATTGCATCCATTCTTGTTTTGTGCATGCAATTCAATTTCTTACTACTCTAAGAATATTAATAGCAGGGCCTTTTGGTTTGGTTTTTACATTTTCTTTTCCCTAAATGGTTTCCAGGTCCCCCAGGTCAACATTTCCTGTTTGGGTTTTGGTCTTCCATGTTAGTCGTTGCTCAAATGCTGGGTGTTCCTTGGTTATCGGCTCACGCATGCCAGTCTCTCAGCGTGGAGGTGTGGCCCTGGGGGATTAATGGGTATAGGCTGGGTAGATTTCCCAGAGATAGTCTACAGTCTCTTTTGTGATCTCCTTTTTGACAGGTCAGGGTCTGGTTGCATGGAGCTGTTTGGTCGCTTATTCCACCTGAGGACTGTGCCCAGTCCTTTAGACATGCCACATGCCCTGCCTCCTGCTTTTACCCCTTCAAAGTGCCCTCTAGTCTTCTGTTCAGGTGAGCAAGGCAGTTGCCGAGCTGTATGGATTGGAGGAAGGTATCTAGGGAGCTCACTGCTTCTTACGCAGCTTCTCTCCAGTCTTCCTTATTTCTGGATACCCCTTCCAGACCCCCCAATTCTCGAGGTGTATGGGGCAGCAAGCTCCTGAACCTTCTAAGGATTCTCTGATCTAAACCTGACTGGCTGTTGGTTGTTCCCACTGCAGACTTGGGGTTTGGTTGCCTTGTGTCTGCTCAGTCCATTATCTTTCCTTCATCAGCTTTCCTGCTTCCAAAATGTCACTACTACTGTCTTCTCTCCCGCTTTTCCCTATTCTTGAGGATTTGTCTTAAAAAAAAAATTAGGGGCGCCTGGGTGGCTCAGTCGGTTGAGTGTGTGCCTTGGGCTCGGGTCATGATCCCGGGGTCTTGGGATTGATCCCCTGCTCAGCAGGAAGCCTGCTCCTCCTTCCCGCTCGTGCTCTCTCTTGCTACCTCTCTCTCTCTCTCAAATAAATAAATGAATAAAATATTTAAAAATTTTTTTAAAAATTAAAAAAATTATTTTCTGCCATGTTAGTGGGGGTTTGAGAGGAAGTAAAATTAAAACGTGTGTGTCCTTTACTAGTGTAACCTGGAGGTCTATAAGTGCCTTTTAAATATGCCTCATCTCTATTTGGAAAGCCCCCTATTCTCCCAAGGTAATATGATCTAGCCTGGAAGACACAGATGGCTTGATGAATAAGTACTGATAATGGTAGTATCCAAAGGTGGTGAAACACCAGAAGCTCCAACACGGGGCACTGGCAAAGTGAAATGCACACCGGACTCCGGGAGCTGGATGCCTTAATTACAAGAGGGCCAGTGACCTTGCTCACATGCTCTTCCTTCCCTGGTTCTCAGTCTCCTCGGCTGAAAGACAAAGGTCGGCCTCAGTCATTTCTAAGGCTCCTTTCAGTCCTCAGATGCTATGTCATTTCCCCGGAATTCCAGGAGGGAAAAGGGCAATTCAGCCCCTTAAAGCAAGATCCGTGTCCTGCTCAGTTCTTGTTCCCAGATTTAGCACATGATGTGGCTACATGGTACATTCTTGCTGATATTAATTAAACTAAGTAAGTAATCGTTCCTTCAGTTGGTTTGTATTGGATAAGGAGTAGCCACCGCACCTCTCAAAAGAAGTATCTTATCCTTCCTCCTCCTCAGAAGGGCTTTCTTTATTCTTTTGTTTTCCAGTTGTTTCCATGACTTTGCCAACTAAAGTTCTGAGTGCCCACCGTAAATCACTAAATCTTGTTGATTCTCCTCAGCCACTCCTAAAAAAGGTAAAGTATTTAGAATCACTTTTTTTTTTTTAAGTGTAATGTTTTTCAATGCTGGTGTAGTCCTGAGAACTCTTTTACATGGTTGAACTTGAAAGAGCATATTTTTTGATGTCTAGGACTTTGGGGATTGGAAGTTCTGGGTTTCATTGGGAACCCACACACTTAGTTGTCTGCAGTCTGCCTTGTGTCCATATCCACAATGCATCAGAATCTGTCACACTAGAGGAAATAAGCTAGCTCACTACCAGGCTGGGTAGATTGCCAGCCAGCCAAGGCTGGGCCATTTGCAGAGCAGGGTACAAAATGAGAAAAAATCCCTAAGGAGAATAAAATCTCAGGGTGTGCTCCACCGGTTCCCATAATTTGTTTTCTCTAGAAGTCTCCCTTGATTTTATCGCACATGAATAGAAAGATTCAGTGTCTACTGGAGAATCTTTTAACCTAACCTCAATTTTAGGTCATTTAAAACTTACATGCTTTTTGTGTTTGTTTTGCTTTCAAAAAGGTATTTTATTGCAATACAAGCTAGAGAAAGGCAGACCGGGTAGAAGCAGAAGACCGGTGTTGGGGACTGCCTGGTGTTGGGGACCACCCTTTGTGCTCTCCCAGTGGCCTCCTCCCTTCCCGTCCACTCTGGTGGGAACCACTAGCCCTGAATTCTAATACCAGGGGTTCGTTTTCACCTGTTTTTCAACTTTGCATAAATAACACTTATACATATTTTAACCTGTTCAGCCTGATCTCTTGCAAACATCGAGTAACACAATGATTCACTGATCAGGAAGAGTGAAACCTATAAATAAAAAGCTACAGGAGAGTCCCTGAAAGCCTGGAACCCAGCAGTGACAGAGTTCCAAGACCCCGTGTTACTTCCTGGTCTTCTAGGAGTTCACACGCTCAGCCCCTCTCCCCTGCTTTTTGGCTTTCGTGTGGCCAGGCCCCCGAAGAGGACTCCCAGCGGCCCAGAGATGACCAGGGTGATGTGGACTGTGAGAAGCTGGTGGAGCAGCTGAAAGACTGTGCAAACCTACAGGACCAAGCAGACATTCTGTACATTCTGTATGTAATAAAGTAAGTGTAGGGTCTTCGCCAGCTCGAGCTTGCTCTGTTCTCCTTGACTCTTTGTTCTAGTTTTCTTGGCCTTCCAGCAAACCAGGCCATGATTCACCCGAAGCATCCAGGATCACCACGAACAGACTTCTGTCCCCTTCTCTGCCTACTAGTGCTGGCCTCCTGGGATGAGAAGGCTGAGTGAGGCCAGGATCTCACTGCTTCCTGATGTTAGGCTTCTGTTTCAAATAGAAGGGATGCTTTGGTAAGATGGAACCCTCTTGGTTAGACTCGGAGGCACCGGGAGGGCCCCCAGAACTTGGCAGAATGTGCAGTGATTCATTTCCCTCCCTGCCAAGTGAGCTCTGCTACAAGACAATCCGGCCTGTAAGCATTCCAGGCCATACTTCTGGGGTTTTCTATCTCTTGACAGGGGCCCCAGCTGGGACACAAATCTCTCCGGACAGCATGGGGTCACAGTTCACAACCTCCTCAGCGAGCTCTACAGGAAGGCTGGCTTGTACCAGGAGTGGGGTTTGATCCGCTACATCTCTGGCCTGCTCAGGAAGAAAGTGGAGGTCCTGGCAGAGGTCAGAGCAAGCGCACTCGGGCCCTCCGTTTGTTCTTTCCAGCCCCGTGCCCTCTTTCTGTTACAAAGCTAGAGGCAAGCACCTGCTATTTGTAGAGAAAACCAGTTATCGAATACACGGATGCAACAGGCCCTCCTCACTGACCTCTCACTGCTCTTGGAGGGCAAGAAAAGGAAATGAAATTCAAGTTGATTAGTCTTGTTCCTTTTTAGCTGCAGAAAAAGGTTTACCAAGAAATAAAATGCTCTGTGGCCTGGCACCCTTAAACAGGGTGTTCTTATTTCAGCACATCTGCTGTACAGTCATGATTAACATTTTAACCCCGAGGTGCTGCAAAATCCAGAACTGCTTTCTAAGACATTAGGTTTCAGTGTTATGGTAAAGGTGATGGTGTCTGTTGGATGTGAGTAATGGGGAAACTGGCAACTTAAGACTGTAATGTGGTCATTAACCCTTAACATTGGCATCTTAGGACTCATGACAGCTCGTCTCCCTTGTGGAATAGCTGGGGGTGCAGTGTGTTTGCTATGCTGGGCGGGCACTAAATGCCCTAGTGGGCCCTGCAGAGCCCGGCGCAGGCCACAGAGCTCACAGGGCCCCCGCCCTGCCTGCATTGCTCAGTCTGGGGTCTATGTATGAGTTTTCAAAAAAATGGCACTGTGGGTCATAAAGTTTGTCAAGGCAAATTTATGGTCTTATTGGTGGTGACACTTCCCTGTTGGCTTTGCTAACCTCCCCCCCCCCCCCCCCCCCCGGCTATCACCGTGGCCCTCACCCTTTTCCCCGTGTGAGTAGGCCTGCACGGACCTGCTGTCACACCAGAAGCAGCTCACGGTGGGCCTGCCGCCAGAACCCCGGGAGAAGACCATCTCGGCGTAAGTCTTCAGCCTGGCGGCCTTACCTGGATGCGGCACCGCGGGGCTCTGGGGGGGCATCTGTGCCATCCACCATTCACGAAGAGGGTCGTTTTGTTTTGTTTTTTAAGATTTATTTAGTTGAGGGAAGAGAGAGCACGAGCCGGGGGAGGTGGGGAGAGCAGAAGGAGAGGGACAAGCAGACTCTGTGCCGAGCAGGGACCCCGATGCAGGGCTCTATCCCACGATCCTGAGACCGTGACCTGAGCCGAAATCAAGAGTCGGGTGCTCAACCGACTGAGCCAGCCAGGCGCCCCAGGAGGAGGGTCTTTCTAAAAACACTGTCGCTCGGGAGCTTCCCACAGGAAAATAAGGCTCTTCTGGAGAGGCGAGGAGGCACCCCTCCTAGGTCACTTTCATGGTGTGTGTGTCTTGATGTTTCTTCCTAGTCCTCTGCCCCCGGAGGAGCTCACAAAACTCATCTATGAAGCCAGCGGGCAGGACATCAGCATCGCAGTCCTCACACAGGTCGGGGCTGGCGAGGGGCAGGGGTCCCGCCACCAGCAGCCACCCGCAGCCAGTCTCTGAACCGCTGTCTCCACTTCTGTCTGCCTCAGGAGATTGTGGTTTACCTGGCCATGTACGTCAGGGCGCAGCCCAGCCTTTTCGTGGAGATGCTCAGACTCCGCATCGGACTGATCATTCAGGTGATGGCCACGGAACTGGCACGGAGCCTGAACTGCTCAGGTACGAGGCACGCAGGTGGACTCTTGGGGGGCGGTTCCCACCCCTCTGACCCTGCCCCGTGGGGAGCCTGCCCAAGTATTCTGGAAGCAGGGCTTCTGAGCAGGTCCTCTTGTTCAGATGCTGAATTTCATACGTCAGGGAGAATGAGGCACGAGGATCTTGTGCCCTGCTCCCGATACCTAAGTTCCTACGGTATCTCCTTGCGGTGAGAGGTCATCCCCCATTTCCTAACACCTCCACTGGGAGCAATCGTACCCATTTAAATATGTAAGTCAGCGACGGGACACATTCCAACATTGGGAATCATCACAGTGTGAAAAATTAGGTGCGCGAGTATTTAAACCACAGCATTTAGAATCACCGAGGAGTGGCACAGTTCAGCCCTGAAACAGTAGCGAGGTCATCCTGAGCAGGGACACCTGTCACAATGGCCTTTGTCACCGCCTCCCCGAGGCCCACCTGACTCTCTGTGCCACCAGCCCTGTGTCAGAGCCACTTAAAAGGTGTGTATTTGTAGGCGAAGAAGCTTCTGAAAGTTTGATGAACCTCAGCCCTTTTGACATGAAAAGCCTCCTGCACCATATTCTGAGTGGAAAAGAGTTTGGCGTCGAGAAAAGCAGTAAGTAAATGCTCTGTTCACATTGGGGGTGGCCAGAGGGGACCGGACTGGCGGGCCTGGGGTCTCCCGGCGCTGCAGTTGTGGACAGAATCCACGAGGGGCAGCTTCCGACTTGACGGGGATGGACAGTCCTAGGTTCAAGATTTCGGCTTTTTGGCCTCTGTGACCCCTCGTAGGCCTGCTGGTAGTGCCAGTGTTGTGTGTGCGTGCGCGCCCCCCTGCGCCCCGGCCCGCCACCTCCCTCCTCCCGCCGTAACTGGTGCACACGTGTGAGGAGGGGGCGACGTGAGTGGGGGGCGGGATGAAAGGGCTGTGTTTTCCAGGCTCCGGAGTGGACCCCGCCTTTGGTTTGGCTAGAAGCACTCGCAAGCAGACCCCCGATAATGTTCGGGGGAGCAGAGTGCTCTACATGCTCACGGCACCTTCTTGCTGAGTTTGCTTCACTCCAGCTTGCTCACTCAGTTTTGATCTGTACCAGAACCTTGTTTGCTGTGCTAGGAAGTATAATCGCCCGAGTCTTGGTGGAATTCTGTTCTCAAATGCTCCCTAATTATAATTGAAGCAATTATCATTTCTCCCCCTCATAATAAAGCAAAATGATTTGCAGACACATTGGCAAATTTATTTCATCAAGCCAAAGAAATGCCGTGTGGGCTGTCATTTTTATTTAATAAGAAGGACATTGGGTACTTCATATTTTTTCCCCAGAGTGCGCACCAGCCAGCAAACAAAGATGGCATCATGTAATCAGATGTGTTTTGGTCGCTTTTCTCCTTTCCTGAAGGAGTGCTTGAGATCCTTTTCCAAAAGTAATTTTCAGTTCTATTCAAATGCACAGTCCTTGAAATGTAAATTTGCAAAATAAATATTTTATGTGTTCCTGCTCATCAAAATAATATACGTGGTTTGACACACATAATTACTAAAAATTTGTTATTAGGTCTAAAGCTATAGATGCTTACAAAATTGAGAACAGAGCAATGTCACTTGAAAGCTATAAATACGTCTAATTGCAAGCAAGGCTAATTGCCGTCTTTTTACATGTAACATCATTTGTTAATTGTCTTCTGTCATTCAATTTTTATAAGTTAGGAAGCTCAGTCTTAGAATTTTGATTAAATCCTGAGATATCTGAGATGTTTCCAACTACTGCCCACCCTATACAGGCCCTACTGTAGCTTCTGGCTTTTCTTTTCTACCTTCCTGGTGTCCTTCCTTCCTGCTGTCCTTCAAATGTCGGTGTCCGTGGGCTCCTTAGTCATCTCCACTGTCCTAGGCAGCACCCTTCCCTCTGTGGCTTCAGTGGGGGGCGGGGGCTGGGTGGGAAGGCTGGGCACTCAGGGGAAGCTGCTCTGAGGAAGTGACCTTCGAGCTGGGTTTGCAGAGAGGGAGGCCCTGGCAGAGGGGAGGGGGTGGGATGGGTGGGAGCAGCCTGGGCAAATGCCCAGCCCCATGTAGCTGGCCAGGAGTGCAGCGCTGGGTGGGGGTGGAGGTTGGGGGCAGGTGGGACTCAAGTCCAGAGGGCTTCATCCTGAAGACAGAGCTAGGCCTGGAAGGACTCCGAGTGTGTAGTGACATGATCACACTTGCCTTTCAGAATGATTGCTGTGACGCAAGCACAGAGAAGTGGTTCGCGGGGAGGGGCGGGGCGCAGACGCCCCGGTCCAGAGGCTGCCACAGCAGGTTGAAAGTGAGGTGACGGAGGCCCTGGCCCCTCGTGTGCCGGCAGGGGGGTCTCCTCCGCCTGCAGCCCTTAGTCGGCTTGTTCTCCCCGGACATCCTCTCCAGCCCCAAGGTCCCTTAGTGGGGTGGTCTCAGTTTTCTACAAGGAAGGTGTGCTTTTGGAGAGGAAATTATTTTTTAAAAACCAACTGATTCATTAAAGTTTTTATGGCTGCTCTGGGTTTTTTTGCATGCTGCTTAAGTGATGTTCACTTTTTCATCCATTCTCTCGGGTACCTGTGGAGCATGTGCTATGTAGCAGGTACTGGTCCAGGGGCTGCAAACAGAGCGCTGGCCAGGGCAGGAGAGGCTGTCTTGTCCTGGAGTTTCTCAGCGAGTGGGAGAGAGAGATGTGGCTGAAAAGAAGCACAGGGCACGTAGTCCTCCCTCAGGGCGGATGCTAGTAGTTTCTAAGAACCACGTGTATGTTTCCCCTCCAGTGCGACCTATCCATTCCTCCACATCCAGCCCTGCCATCTCCATCCACGAAGTGGGACACACTGGAGCCACCAAAACCGAGAGGAGTGGCATTAACAGGCTGAGGAGCGAGATGAAACAGGTAAGACAGGACTCTTGGTGGCAGTGCCGGGAAAGAAGTGGTTTTCATGCCTGGGCTCACCTCAGAAAGTGCTAGAAACCCAGGGCCTGCAGGGTGCTCTTTGTATAGGATGTGAGATCCCTGCTGTCCTGAAATCTAAACACACTCTACCCAGATATCTAAGAATTCTGTGAACATTCCGGAAAACACCCTTACCCGTGTTTGTCTCTATTGCCGAGAACCACACTTTCTTGGTGGTGGGCCACAGCTATTCCAAAAGTAGAGTCGTGCAAGATGTCACTGAATCATCTCACCATGAAATGTGTCCTTCAGATGACATAGCAAGAAGAAGGTAGAAATAGAATAGAATGCTGATGATACCTGTGTTTGCCACCATCCATGGGTGTCTCTCTTCTTGGTTCACTTTTTACTTCACGGTACATTCCATCTGAAGTGACCCCCCCAGGACCGCAAGGCCGCAGTGCTTCGGAGTCCTCGTGTGCCGGGGACGGGGCTAGGACTTGACCGATCTGTAGGAGGAAGCAGAGCTTCCTTCTGACCATGACCCGAGTGAGAAATGAACTCAGATTCTCTTCTCCATTTCAAATGATGACTCAGTAGATTGAGTCCCTGAGGCGCCTGTGGGTCACACCCAGCAGTTGGGCCAATACTTCCCTGGATTTTCTAGAGGGTGATAGAAGTAGGGCATCCTTGATTTGAAACTGGCTTTTTTGTGTGTCCTGATGTATTTTTACTTTCAGATGACTAAGCGATTTAGTGCTGGTGACCAGGTGAAACATTGTCTTTTTCCGTCCTTCACGTGTGTGCTTCATGTTCTTTCTGGCTTGAATGTGGAGAGCAAGACCGCGAATATGGAGAGTGATGGCCCGGGGAGTGGTTTTGCCCATCAAATCCGCTTGGGTGGAGGTGACTCCTCGGCTGTGGCGGGCAGGCAGAGCAGGAGAGATGGCCTTCCACACGCCTTTAAAAAATCCATTTATCAAGCTTTTGGGTTTTATAGGATGATTTGTGAGAGAGGTGGTTCTGGGCTCTGCCTTGCCAGGAGTTTCTATGCAAAAAAAGGGAAGTAAGTAGGGGAAAGTAAAACGTGGTCATTGATTACATGAATGGAAAGAATACTGCTATTCCTGTCCTCACATTGCCCGGGAGGGGGGCGGGGGGACGGGTGTGGACTTTAACCCTGGAAGGAAAACAGTGTAAGGATACTGTTCTTTCCCAGTACCTTCGGGACCCGCTTCTTCCTAAGCACTCCTGTGACTGAGCAAGTGTAGAGGAGTTGTGGAGTGACATACAGCTTCTCTATGTTGTCTCTGCGGCTACCTTAGGCTCTTTCCAAGTCAGGAACCCACTTTCCAAACATCTTCCTTTGCTAGCCACTCGGTGGCACCATACCCCGATCGTGGCTCACTGTGGGTGACTATGGGTGGCTCCTTCTGCCTCCATTTAATACTGTCCTTGTATATTACGGGGACAAAATGATCTTCTTTGCTAGGTTTAGATTCAGCCAGTACAAGTTTTATATTTGGCCACTTACATCAAGGAAATATATTATTCTCTCTCCCAAATTTTAGAGATGCCTTGGCATTTTAAATTTCGACTCTCTTTTTGCAAGAACACCACGGGTGCACAGTTTGTGCTCAGGCGCTATTCCCATGCCAGGTACGGATACATTATAGATTTTTAGATGAGGAAATACTTGTTTGGCCAAAGGTCATCAGCCTTCTCTTACTTGTTCGTTTAATAAATATCTATTTAATGCCAGTAGGGGCCAGATGCTAAATGCTGGTTATGGGCAGGTATTTTATTGATCTCTACAGATTTTCACAACTCTTGACATAAAAGATTAGCATTTTGTGGCTAGGACTTTAGAAAATAGTGTCCTAACTTGATGAGACACCTCCACATAGGACTAGAATGGGGTAACGTTTCATACTCCCGAGAAAGAGCAGTTCCCAAGTCCTCCATGGCACGGAGCCCCGAGCTCTGTGCTGCCTGGTGCCTGGGGCTGTTCGCCTGGACGGTGAGTGAGAACTTCTGCCCGCCCGCCGCCTCTGCACCTTCTTGCCGCGGGGGTTCTCAATGCTGTTCTGTGCTCCCCCTCTCTGCTTGCGTCCTTTGGGGTCACTGCACGTGACTGAGTGGACTCTCTTTGTTTTGTAGCTGTTTTCTGTGAGCCAGGCCGTGTCCAGCAGTGCGCGTTCCTCCAAGTCTGCGGTAAACCACGCATCCCGACTGCCCTCCTCACCGCCTCCTCGTTTGTGGTGTCTGAGTCTTCTTGTTGCCCTTCTCGTGCACCCACCTCATCCCTAACTCCCACAGCTTTGAACAGGTTTAAGTGTTTTCATGTGACTGTCATTATGAAGAGGGTCTAGAAGGAAAGCCAAGAAGTTCTTGATTTGAGCTTTGTCCAGGAGCTTCTGGAACCTTCGGGGCATTGGTTCTGTGCCTTTCTTCTGAGCCGGGGTGGTGAGCCACTGCCTGCACGTGCTGAGGAGCACCTTATATTCCCAACACCCTGGCTTGGCTTGAGGCCCCAGATCAAGTGCAGGAGTAGGAAATATTCTAATGGCAGAAGCGAGTCTTAATCTTCCTCTTCAAAGTAGGAGAAAACCAGCTGAGTCATTGATGAGTGCGGCTGTAATTACTTTTATTTGTATCTAATTGTTGCCGTATTTAAATGGCAGTAATGAGCCCTATGGAATAACCCAGCCTAACAGCCTTTTCAAAATAAGATCCGATGAAGTCAAAATGAGTACCTAGGGAGAACTCCTGCCTCCTGCCCTGCTAGCATGCTTACCATTTGGATTTCATTTTTAAACCTTTAAGTTTGATGTTGTGCATTGAGAAATGAAGGTACGAGATAGTTCGGAACAAGATAACATGGAAGGATGAAAGTTACCCTCTAATGCCCTGTAGACGGGCAGGTTAGAATCCATCCTCTGGCAGAAAGCAGGCTGTGAGCTCTGCTGCGGGGAGGGGTGCGGCATGGCCTCGGCCCCCCCACCCCCACCCCCACACTGAGCCAGCTCGGCTTTCAGGTCCTCCGGCTCCAGACCCCCACTGGGAGCCTCTGTGAGCTGCATCTGCAGTCGTGGGCGGGCCCTGCCCCAGCACCTGGCTCTGGAAGGCCAGAATAAGGCCAGCCTCAGGCCAGGAGGTGGGAACGAGATGACGCGCTCCCTCTGCTTCAGCAAAGCCCGTGTTCTGGCTCGGCGCCGCCATCGGTCCCGGTGAGGATGGAGCCCCATGCTGAGAACAGGCGAACAAAGGGATTCAAAGGCACTGGTGGATGTACCGTCATCTCGGAGGCCCCACTACTAAATAAGGATTCCCAGCCTTTACTGTTTGTCTTTCCCTCCAGAGCAACCCCTCTCCCCCTTCCCCCATATTATGTGCTGCGTTGTCTGCGGCACCTGCAGTACGGGGAGGTGACCCCTGCCCCCCTGGGGCACGGTGCAAGGAAGGTGGGCACCTGGGCATTCATCGGCCTGGGGGCTCTCTCGCAGCCCTCCTGCAGCAATGCCAGAGGGCCTTGGTCGGGACAGCTGTGTCCCATGCACACTTACCACAAGCCAGGCGTGCTTTCAAGGTTTTCTGTATCTTCATTCAGTGAGTGCTCACGGCTCCCCGAAGCAGGTCCGCCTGTGACCCGTTGTACAGGGGAAGCCGAGGCCCAGAGCTAGTGTTCGGATGGATGCAGCGGTGTTGACTTGGGAGTCACAGCCTGACCCCAGGGCCCGCACTCTCCCCTGCTTGGTCTGCCCCGTGAGGTCAAGGTCCTTTGATGTTGTACTACCTCTCGAGGGCTGGAAGGAGGACACAAAAGGAGATCAGTAACCAAACCCGTACAGAATTAATCCAGCTTCCAGAAGTGGCCAGAGTTAAGCCAAGGAACTATGTTCCTTTCTGAGCAGTTTTGACGAGTCTGTGTTTTGACGAGTTTGCTGAGTCATCCCTCATGCTGGCCAGCAGTCCCGTGGGGTACCGGCTCTGAGGTTCCTAAAGACCGTGCGCGGTCTGTCTTGCAGAGGTGCAGCACCCCATCCTCGCCCACCGGCACTTCATCATCAGACTCAGGCGGGCACCACATTGGCTGGGGGGAGCGCCAGGGCCAGTGGCTACGCAGGAGAAGGCTGGACGGAGCCATCAACAGGGTCCCTGTGGGATTCTACCAGAAGGTGTGGAAGATCCTTCAGAAGGTAAGCCTGGCCACTGTACTGCATTTCACTGGCCTTGTCGCTGCGAGCACACACTCCTAGGGAAACGAACCACCCCCTTAATTCCTTTGTGAGGCATGGTGGCACCTGCAGGTATTAGCGTGTGGCTGCAGAGCCCGCAGATACGGCTCCCGAACTTGGGGAGCCCCCAGCCTAGAGCAGGGTTTCTTCACCTCTGATGTCTGGCACCACTGACATTCGGGGCCGGGTCATTCTTTCTTTGTGGGAGCTCTTCTGTGTATTGTGGGATGTTAGGCAACATCCCTGGCCTCGACCCACTAGATGCCAGTAGCACCCCCACGCCCACCCCTAGTTGTGACAATCAGAAATATCTCCGGACATTGCCAAGTGTCCCCTGGGCAGCACACTGTCCCGGCTGAGAACTGCTGGCTGAAACCACAGCAAGTTAGATCGGGCGGCAGCCCAAGTTGTGTGGGACCACCTTTGACGTATTTCTGGAACGTAGAAAAGTCAGAAGATAGACAAAAACCGGAGAAGGCGGGGAAGGCTTTTGGATATGACGTCGGCGACCTGCAATGGCGGCCCCAGGCCTTAGCTTCCTGCGTGTTCAGGGCAGGCGTGGTGTCCACACCATTCAGCAACACGACGCGGGCACCTCCTGTGTCTGCAGGGCACCGTGTCAGGCCCCAGGTGCTCCGAGGCACAATCCCCACATACCTGGGGCCGCCTCTGCCTCTCCACCTAGAGGATGCGGACCCCAGACCCACTCCCTTTAGCCAGCTGTCCCCTATGCCTGTGGCCCATCCGACGGGGCTGCATCTCCCAGCGGCCTGGGGCCGTGGCGGTATCAGCGGAGGTCATCAGAAGCCACAGCCTACACTGCACACACCGGAACACAGCAGAGTCCGCCTGTGCGCGTGAGCAAGGAGGGGACGGGCGAAGCCACGCCCCTTTGTGCACCCCACCCCCGCCCAGAGCACTTGTGTGTCCCCCGGGATCCCCGCCCCCCGGCTCGTCTTTCCTTGCACCCAGGCACGGACTGCCTCAGTTAAAAGCTTCGGTGCAAATTAAGAACCAGGGGTAGTACCGGTTTTTGTTTCTTTGGTTTTTTTTTTTTTAAACGATTTTTGGTTAGCTCATTTCACCACAGGAGAGGAGAGGAAAAGTCATCCCGAAGGAGCACACACTACAAGCCCCTTCCCAAAGGCACAGCACCTTTCGGCCGTTTTGTTTCTGGGGCCGGGGCCCCTGGTCCGTTAGGGAGCTTCAGCATCTCTGCTTTGTGGGGACTGAGGTCTTCACGGCGCTGAGCACGGGGAGGTCAGGATGATCCCTGTCCTCACGCAGCTGGTCCCCACACGGCAGCAGAGTGCACGAGAGCCGTTCTCCGCCTCTGCTCACGAGGCGCAGGCATTTGCCGCCACCCTGTCCTCAGCCCGCCAGGGCCCTGGGATTTAGCAGGCAACCAATTCGAATTAGACTAGAACAAACTTCCTAGAAAACCTCCCCACTCTTCCTGGGGCATCATACGCTTCCATCCAGACTTCTCCTAGTTCAATACCAAGACACTTTTATTATGAAAAAGCAGCATTTTGTGTCAAGCCGGCACTTGATATTTATATACAAGGGTGTGCGTGTGCATGTCTGTGCATGTGCTCGAGTCTTTTGTGATTGGTGCTTATTATAGTAATCTCAAAATAGATGCCTGCAAAGGCACAGAAGTATCACTTCGCCAGCAGGAGCCATGAAAATCTCCCTTTATGTGGCACCAAAGGGGGCCTCGCAGCCGCCAGGGCCTGGTTGCCAAGTGAAATGCGGAGCTTCCACAGAGGAGGACCCAGCAGCTCCCCGGGGCATTATTCGCGCAGGATCTGAAAGATGCCTGCTGCCTCCCTAGAATTGCTCCATCGAAAACACAGCCTGTGGGCAGTGAGAACAAGCTCTCTAAAAATAACGCTAGCAGTCTGGCGTGTTCAGCCCTCATGCAGGTTTCCAGAGCAGAGGGACTTGAGTGTGTGCGAACGTGTGTGCACAGTTACTAACCAGGTTCTGGAATCTGACTGAACCGTGCTGTGTGTGTTCTGCTTCCAGTGCCACGGTCTGTCCATCGATGGTTACGTGCTCCCGTCGTCAACGACGAGAGAGGTATGACGGGAGAACGCCAGTGCCCACCTCCTGCGGGTCTCCCCCCAGTGCTCTAGGGCGTGCTTCCCACCTTTGTCAACATTGCCTTTTCTTTGGCCCCTCAGAAACTGCGTATCTGACTGTCAAGAGCCTTACCTTTGCCCTTTAAGGCACTATTAAGAGAAGAGGGAAGCTGCACGCGCCACACGTTGGAGCCTTGTGCAGCCTCCTCCGGCCCCCTCCGCCGAGAACAGTCGTCTTTCTGGTTTCCCTTCCCCGATTCATTCTTTCACAGACTGAGTACTTAGTTTTTACCCCGCCCAAGACCCAGTGCTATATGCCACAAGGAGTGATGAAGAAAGAGGAATAAGCAAAGGGCCCTCTCCCCTGGATGCCCCAGTCCAGTGGGATGGGTAAATCAAGTTAGGACGAGGCCAACTCCACCCCCCCCCACCCCTGCACCTCGAAGTTGTCGGCCTCCCGCTCCAGAGGGTTCTGGCTGGTGGCATCGAGAATGTGGCCAGAAAGGAGGCAGCATTTGGGCTGAGCCCTGGAGCCAATGGATGCCGTGGCCAGCGCTGGGAGCAGGGCTGGCTGTCCTCGGCTCCTTCCTGACCCTTCCGCCGGTCCCTTTGGCAGATGACCCCCCAGGAGATCAAGTTTGCCGTCCACGTCGAGTCGGTGCTAAACCGCGTGCCGCAGCCCGAGTACCGGCAGCTGCTGGTGGAGGCCATCATGGTGCTGACGCTGCTCTCAGACACCAACATGAACAGCATCGGGGGCATCATCCACGTGGACCAGATCGTGCAGATGGCCAATCAGCTGTTCCTGCAGGACCAGGTGGGTGTGCCCAGGCCCGCCCAGTCACCCCCCAGCCGAGACGGGGACAGAGGCAAGGTAGCAGGCTGGCTGGCATGTATCTCTGTCAAGGCTGAGGATTCTGTATCCAGTAGGAAACGCTATTCTCAAAGAAAATGTCATCACAGATGGTGAAAAAATGTCAACCGTTTGGTTAGAAAATGGCACAGTGGCCACTTGGGAAATGCAAAGATCTTTGGAAACGGACAGACTCATTTTGGCATAGGTTTGGCATACGTTTGTGCCGGCGTTGAGGTAGAAGGAACCGTCCTCTCGTTACAGAGTCGGTAACGCACTGCGGACGAGGGCACGCGGGAGCACAGTGTAGTACCCGGAGGAGAGGCTGGATGTCACCCCCAGGCACTCTGGGCTCCTGCCCTTGGGCTTAGAGCCCTCCTCTGGGGGCTGTTGGCTTCCAGCACATACGGTCATCCCAGGGCTTGAGAGGGAACTCTGTTCACTCTTTGCCTCTTTTCCTGCTGCAGATGTCAATCGGAGCCATGGACACCCTGGAGAAAGACCAAGCCACAGGCATTTGCCACTTCTTTTATGACAGTGCTCCAAGTGGTGCTTATGGGACAATGACCTACCTAACGAAGGCAGTGGCTTCTCATTTGCAGGAACTGCTGCCCAGTTCAGGCTGCCAGATGCAGTAGGGCCTCGCTGCTGTCAGTCTGTCACTTGCCCCCTAGCCTCGTCGGGAACCTTCTGTTCTCCAAGGTCCCCTGTGTTGGCGCAAAAGCCTGTCCCATCAGAAACCCTGGCTGGGAGGAGGTGGCAGCAATGGACCTGAAACCAGTGTGTGTCCAAGCCACAGAAAGAGCTGAGGAGTCCTGTGCTCCCCCCCGGGAGTGCCATGGGATCGCTGTCTAGGTTCGCTTCGCTGTAACATTTGCCGCAACATCTGGCCTCGGAGTCTGAAGAGGAATTGGAAATTGGTCTCTTTTGAGGGCAGTGTGAACAGAGAAACCAGCTTAAATTGGCTCTCGCTGAGAGCTACTAAAATCAGTCGGATGTGCTAGTGGACACATCTAAAGATGGGAAGATCCTTCCAGCAGCGGGCATGGACCTTGACAAGGGGAACATCTTAACAGGATGCAGTCGGTCTGTGGACCAAACGGTTTACCAAATAGAACAACTCTATCTTTCTGTGGAAGTTTGGTTTTCTTGTGCCTTGTTTTCTTTCTAGGGCTCGTGTTGTTTTTTTGGCGTAGCTACCTGTGTGCGACAGCATCCTCTCTTGCCGAGATTTAGAAAACTGCTTGCAGTTAACTTTGGCTTGTGGTCTCAAGGATTTTATCCTGGCGCCTTATGAATTAGAGATTTCTTCTGCCTTATAAAAAAAAATCCCACATCTTCTGGAATATAGCACAAAAAAATAAAAAGACAGGGGAGGTGCCAACTCTCCTTATAGCTGGGCCAACTGTTGTTTGGGGGCTGGAGCAGCAGGGAGTCCCTCTGGAAGGCCTGTACCCCCTACCCCCGCATGGGGTGGCCACCGGAGGAGTACACGGTGCCAGATGCCCAGGAGAGGAGTGGTGCGCACAGAGCCATTCCCTTAGAGGCCTGGAATGTCGAGCAAGGACAGATCCTCATAGGGCAGGGCCTCGCTGTCTCTGGCCAATGTTTGCAATGTTTGGTGAATGGAGTGTCTCTCTAGGCACTGTCTTACCTGGGGCGGAGGCGGGGGGTGGATGGGATAACAACAGGGAACAGTTTGTGTGAATGACGGACTTACTTAGGAGGCAAGCCGTCGCCCGGTGGTTAAATGGTGAGCTCCAGCTGCTGGAGGGTGACAGGTTAGATTTGTGATGACTCTGCCTCTGAAGTGGGAACGTGGCCACTGGATCGTTGTTGGCTCAAGCTTATGTGAAGGTGGAGAAAGCGGATGCTCTAGCTGCTTTGAGGGGACACGGAGGTGCCGGGTGCCCGGCGGAGTCCAGATGCAGTACTGATCCTTATTCTTGAAGCAGGAGAGGCAGGGTGGCCTCATGTTCCTGATACTTCTGCTAAAGAGCCTCTCTTCAGGCTGAGCCCCAGGGAGAGAGGGTCTAGAAACACAGGGCTCAGTGCTCCTAACCTGGGCTCGGTGGCACACATGCGCCTTCGGGACCTTGTTTCCAATTCTTGAAAGCACGGTGCTTTCTTTGCTGAGGCACGGGGTAGTTACATAAAGAACCACCCCAGAATCCATCAGTTTCTGCTCCCGCGGACTTCTCCTCCCCTTCTCTTCTTTCCCTTCCCTGTTCATGTCAGCACACGTTGCACACTTTCCGTGCCAGGTGTGGGAACACAAAGCTACAGGAGATGTGACTCGGCGCTCGAGGACCTCAGCCTGGCAGGGAAGGCAGAGTGCGGCGGGGGCGGTGGCCGAGACCCAGTGCCGTGGGACCGGAAGGTGGGGCCTGCCCGCAGCGCTGGCGTCGGAGCCAAGCTCAGAGACCATGCGGGCCGCCTGGCCTCCGGCTCCTGCCCACGCGGCACATGGCCTGGCCTGGCGCCATGCTCCCCCACGCTCATGCGGTGCTTTCTGCTCGTGCCTCGTCTTTCCTGGGAGGCCTGTCTGGTCCCGTGCGCCTCCGAGGGTCCGGGGCTGGGAGGTGGGCCCGGCTAGCCTGGTTTCACAGTAGCAATTTCATAACCTTTATTTTTGGGGTCTTGAAAACATGTCTAGCATGGACGAAGCTCACGTAGTTCACCCGATCGACTTCTTGGAGGATCGTTTCAAACGCAATGTAAGAAAGGCACAAGCTGTGAAAGTCGCGGTTGCTTCTTGGGAGAGAAAGCTCAAGAAGAGTTACAGCCCTCCAGAACGAGCCAGATGCTAATTTAGAACATCACCTGCCTGATGACGTGCAAAACCGCAGATGCCGCGTTCGGGCTCACCAACGGGGATGCGGGCCGGGAGGAGCGCCATAATAGGCAGCTCAACGGAGCCTTCGAGTCACTCTTTTGAAGCCTCTTTGAAATGAAATCCTGAAATAGTATCGCATTTCCACAGGCATCAAGCTGTCAGCTTCAAAGAAGGAGAACAGCCTTCTGAGGCTTGATCCCTTTCACGAGCAGCTGAGGCCCACGCCGCAGAGAGGAACAGATGCTCGAGGGGGATGGCAGAGGCCCCATGCTGCCACCATCCCGGCCCCAGCTCGCTGGGCTTCCACGCCAGGAGGGCGCGGCCGGCGGCCCCTGCTGCTCGTCCCTCTATCCTTCCGTAGAGCAGAAAGGCCGGTTTTGACCTTTACTGGGCCTGGGAGGTAGCATATTCTTTCTCCGAGCCAGGAACAAACATTTCTTTTAACATCCGTTGAAAATCTGTTGGCCGCCGCACCTGCTGCTCACCTTGGCTTTGACCCAGGTGAAGCCAGCAGCAAGGACGAAGGTTCTGTCTCAGAGTCAGACTGGCCTTCCGGCCCGGCTCTGTGACATGGGGGTGAGTGACGTAGCCTCTGTGCACCCCAGTTTGCCCATCTGTCAAAGGTACACAAGGCCTGCAGACTGGCACGGGACTAACTGTGAGGGAATCACAGGGATCCCCTTCTACTCCCTGCCTCTGGCAGTCAGAGCCTGGGGCTCCCCGTTCACAAGAATCCGGATTTGCCCGATGGCAACCCCCAGCCAGGCCAAGGGCCAGAGACATACGGGTCTCCAGGTCATGCCCGTGTCTCCTGGGGTGGGCATCTGTCAGTTTTCTGGGGCCTAGTGAACGGAAGGAGATTGTTACACATTAGGTGCCTAAATAGAATTTAAATGCTCCCTGTGTTTAAAAAAAAAGACCAGAAGATCAGGAGGCAAGAGAAACAGTTTGTCAGCTGATTGATGCCATTTATTTCTGGACAAAGACGACAGGAGGCTCAGCCTCCCTTGATGTAAATTATAGCAGAACCATCGTTCAGTTCTATAGACCCGCGCGCACAAATCTGGCAAATAGGTTTTGTCTTCCCTGCTTCCTCGTTGTCAGAGGGTACAAAAGTCTCCCAACCCCTCGCCTCGGTGCCATTATCTCTCAAGGTGACTCTTAACGCTTTTGAAGCCCCTGCCATCTGTTGTGCGTGTCTCTACTCTTTGCATGCTCCCAGAATGCCTCTGTTCGCCCAGACTTGACCACTGATTCCTCTGCTTGCCAGGGGAAGGTAAAGCCGCGCTGTCGCCCTCTTAAAGCCCAGGGCCCTTGTCCCCCTCAAAGCCATTCAGGAAAAGCCATTGGGTTAACCAAGAGTTCTCTGAGGCATGAGAAGAACTGAAACCACCGGAGACTATTCTGGAGTCTAACACACGGGAGTGTCTGATGGTTTGGGAGAGGCAACAATTCCACCAGAAAACAACTGTGTGTGTGTTTTTCAGGAACATATGTGCAATTTCGGCAAAAACGGCTTCTCAGACGGAGTGGGGTAATCGGAACCAGTGAACTCTGAAGTCACGTGACGCATCCCTCCGCCTTACTGCAATCTGCCAGCTATTCTGAAACATGAATTGCTCAGAAAGCATTTACTGTGGCCTACTTCAGGCCGGGCGTTGCTCGGCTCGCAGGAATATGGACAAGCACGTGGGCTGAAAAAACGCCGCTCAGTCGTCAAGGCCTCTGCAGAAGGACACTGCCCAGCCTCCTGGGATGCCTTCCCGCCACAGGCCTCCCAGGCCACCCCCTAGTTGTCCGTTCTGTCTCGGGAACGTGTGTTGCAGAGAGGTTTGCTGCCGGGGAGTGGGGGTGGGGGGGGTGGGGGGGTGGAGCAGGGCGGTAGCTCAGGGCGGAGGGGAGAAGGGTTTCATTGTACAGCAGCTCTGGGGGGGACTGTGTCTGGGAAGCGGAGGGAAGGAAGCAAATGCCCAAGACGGACCTTCCTCCACTCCTCCTGAGACGCCAGCAAGCTCCCGGAGCACCCCTGCTCTGCGACCGTTCAGGGGCAGGAATCGGGGAGCTGGAAAGGAGAGGCCATCCGATGACTGAGGGGCGCTGCCCCCGTCTCCGGCCCCAGACCACCTGCGGGCAAGCGCGCGTGCCTGCGCACAGCTGTCAGCCTGCCTCTGCCTGCGCCACGTCCGGCGCGGGGGGGCCCCCAGCCCCGTGTGTCGTGGGCGGCAGGGGCACCGAGGCTGGAAACCGTCCCCAGGGCTCGCCTTCGGGCAAGCCTTTGCCTGCAGAGAGGCTTCTCCCCGTCCCCAGCCCAGAGGGCTCAGACCGCAAGCACCCGCCCGCCTTTCAAGTCAGGGCCTTAGAAAGCACGGGAAAGACTGGGGCTGAGGCCTTCAGGTTCTGCAAATCCCTCAAAGGCTTCTTCCTCTGCACTTTAAATAGATGTGCTGTGCTGAGTTTTAAATTTGACACATCTTTTTTCGAACTTAAAAAAAGCACAATGGAAAGCAAGCAAGCAAGCAACGTAGTGACTCATCCTCGGGAGGAAGGGAACGGCTCCCTGATCAGAAGCAGTGGTTAGGGGAACGTTCCAGGAGACTGCCAGGGGTCGTGTACCCTAAAGGCGAGAGAGTGGAAATACGTCGGGAACAGGTGAAGCCCAGAGGATTGGCTCTGAAGAGTCCCTAGAATAAGCGTCTTCTGAGGGTCTTATATCTGGGCCAGCCTCGGGTGTCTTGGAAAGACAGAGGAAGGTGGCAGAGATTTCCAAACGTACATCCCTCAGATATTGGTAAAGAACAACCTATCTTCATCATACCTTTGCTTAGTTACTGGACCACTGTTCGCACCAGGATTTTACAGATGGGGAAACTGAGGCTCAACAGGCATGTGGCTTGCATAAATTCTCCCACTTTAGATCCAGATTGAAGCCTGTGTTTCAAGACTCCCATGTTTACCCAGATCTGGGCAAAGAACACTGCACTGCCTTTACAAATTTACCTCAGAGGAGAGACTCATTTCCTTGGTTTACACAAGGTTTGGATGGTACATATGGAGGGAAGTATTGCAGGGGACAGGGAGTCTCAGTTTAGCATACAGGGATTTAAAAAAAAAACGAAAAACAAAAAACCAACGCAGCCTAAGATGATCCCAATCCTGTTTGCAAATGGGCAGCCTGGTGCCGTGTGAAACACTCCACCCAACTCAAGGACCGGACACACCCATCCGAGCACTCTGGGTGCCTGGAGTGTGTGTCGGGGCCAGGGCTAGACTAACAGTGCTGTGGGCTTAGTCCTTGCCAGCCCCTCTGTGGCCCTCGGCTCCCCAGCTAAAGCAGGGAGGCCAGGTCCTGCCCCATTTTCTCTAAGGGTTTCAAATCAGAAGAAAGGCGGTCAGTGCTTTGGGAACTGCAAAGCTCTTAACAACTAGAGTACCTATTCATGTAGTCCCTGCCACCCTAGAGACCTTGACCGATGGTCAGCCTTCTGCAAAACTGTGATGGAGGCAGCGTTTGGCTTAAGGTGTCGTCACACCTGGCCCTGACCACCTCCTGGGCACCCTGGCCCTTTCCCTGCCGGGTGCTCTGGGGTCAGCCAGGCCTGAAGTCAGGTCTCCAGGTTGCTGCTCAGGCCTAGGTACCTTCGGATGATACACAGTCTCTTGGTGCTGCAGTTTGATCCTCTGTGAAATGGGGTGGTGGTTATATAAGCTGTTGTCACTGGGCGGTACCAAATATTGGATAAAGTATATAATGTATATATAGTCACATCTGATAACATATATAAGCCACTGGCGTGTGGCAGAGGCTCCGTAGACAGTGGCTGCGGGTACCCCCCTGCTCTGGTGGCACCCCACTTAGGTCTGCACGCTTCTGATCCCCATGGGAGGCAGCCCAGGTGCTTAGGAATGTGGGCTTTGGACTCAGGCCACTTTTAAGCTGTGCGGCCATGGATGGCCGTGGACATGAAGTCACTTTCTGAGCTGCGTTTCCTCGTTTGTCACATGGGGATAATAGTGCTCGTCATGTAAGGTTGTGGGGGACCACTGACAATTAGATAATGGGAATTAAAAAAAAAAAAATTTAGAGCAGTCTATCAGGACTGCAACCTGGCAAAGCTTGGGTTGGCCTAATTCAGGCAACAGTTACTAACACTCTAGAGAGGTCAAGGTTACTATCCGCTGCTCTGCCCTGAGCAGGGCTCTCTGCTGTGGACCAAGGATGAAGCAGGGTGGATGGAGGGAGGGGATGGTGCTTTTGGGAAGAGGAGCGGAGAGCTTCAAAGCCCTATTTTCATCACCTTCTGAATTCCTCCTTCCTCTTACAATCTGTCACCAAGGGCCTGGTGTGAAAAGAGAGGTCTGGAGTCTGCTCCCCTGGTTGGGAGAGGTACTGAGGCCTTTGGAGAAGAAAGCGCCTGGGATGCGCACAGTCGTGGGGCCGGGCCACATAGGTGGTCCGGTGCACCCCACCAGCATGGCAGCCCCAGAGGGCTTGGGGCCCGGGAGCGGGCAGTGCACAGGGCTGCTTTGCCTGAAACCATGAGAGCCGCCTTGCATCCGGAACGGCTAAGCGCACAGGCCGAGCTGGGGCCAGTGTGCCGGGCCCACATCCTCCGTAAACTGGGGTTCATCCTAGCACTTCCACCCCATAGGGTTGTTGCAAGGATAAAAGATATTAATATTCATAAAGTGCTTGGATATCACTTGGCACCACAGTAAGTGCTAAATAAATGTTTGCTTAATAAAAAAAATTAGACCGTGAAGGTAACCATTCAGTGAGTTCCTGTTTAAACCCGACCCCTGAGGGCCTCCGCTCCCCTTCTGTCCTCACTCCAGCCAGTCTCCTATGTCCTCTGAGAGTTTTAGAGGAAAGCAGCCTTGCAGGCCCTTTCAGAGGCATTTGCATTTCCGGTCCCGTTTTAGTCTCAGCAAAAGCTCTAACTTGGGGAATTCTTAGCCTCTGGCCTAGACAGTGCAACAGAGAGAGGACAGGGCAGAGGAGAGGGGAGGGTAAAGGGCCCACAACCTCCACCTGGAGTGTTTTCTGCCTCAGTGTGGGCTGGCACTGTGCACTCTGAAGGCCTGTCTGCTCCCAGAACTCAAAAAGGCAGGATCCTACAAGTGGACAAATTCTTCAGTAATCTCTGGATGCTTTGAGCTGTACATCATGGACTACGTAGCCATCAGTAGCTCAAACAATAAAGACATGGATCTACTTTAGCAAGAAGTCTGGCGCTGGGAAGTTGTGGGGTTGGAACCGTGGTTCAACAATGTCATAAAGGATCCATGCCCTTCCCATCTTCCTTCCCCATCCTCTTCAGAGTGTGGCGTTTTCTCTTGGGGTTGCAAGATGGCTGCCACAGCTCAAGACATCACACGCTTAAAAGACAACATCCCGACCAGGAAGGAGGGCAGAGCCACCTTCTTGAGCTTCTCTCTCTCTCCCACTTCCCCCCACCACCTCCCTCCCCTTAGCAGACTTTCCCTTAATTCTCATTGGCCAGAAATGAGTCACATACCAATTTTAGACTGATCACTGGCAAAACCAATAAGGATTAACAGGACAGCTTTAGGAACTATGGTAGTTCTAAATCTAGAACTCTCGTGGATCTGGGGGTAGAAGCCACCTTCTGAGACCTCACCTGTCACAGCTGACACAGAATTGGGGTTCTGTTAATGAGGAAGAAGGGAGATGGCTGCTGGATGGGCAACCCAGAGCCTGTCATGAGCACTAAGCCCCCAGGTCATCGTCCTGGCCTCTCTCATGCTTCCTGAAATTTCTCATGCCTTATCCAGAGCCCTTTGCGGCTTGGGGTGAGCTGTTGTTCACTAAATACTTTGGGTTTTTCTACTTGTTTCCATCAACTCTAACCCCTTCCCCCCACCACATTCTTAACCTCCCTACACGATGGGATAAAGCATAGAAACAGACAAGGTAAGACAAGCCCCAATCTAGGAGAAAAAGTTAGAAACAAGCTACAGAGAACGAGGAGCACACAATCCAGACGGCCGGTTAGAAGACACGCCAACTGGATTAATACAGAGAGATGTGTGCTGTTCATCAGCACGTGAACATGAAAGAGGGACAGTAAAAGGATGAAAAGGCCTTGTCAGGCAGGTGGTAACCAGAAGCAAGCTGTGGGGACATCGGCTAAAGTAGACTTGAGGACAAAAAGTAGTATTAGGGATGAAAAGGCTGACTACATGAGGATAAAAGATGAAATTCACCAAGAAGAGATTTCCATTTTAAACACAGACGTACCCAGTAAAATCGCTTCAGCATATGTAAAGGAAGCATTACGAGAACTATGAGGAGGAGCTGATGGATCCGTCCTCACAACGGGAACGCATGTCTTGACTACTGCTAAGCAGAGCAGCCCAAAAGCTCATCAAGGACAGAAGATCCAAATGACACAATCAACGACCTTTATCTAATGGACACTTACACAGGCCTATGCAACACTTCGAGAATACACATTTGGCTTCTCCACGTACACTTGGAGCATTAAAATGGTGATTATATAATAAGCCATAAAGAAGGAACTAGTTAAAAATAAATACACAGACCACGATCTCTGACCTTTTAAAAGGTAAATGATGCCAATACATTTGGAAATGTTTAAATTGATAAATAACTCCCAAGCTAAAGAAGTCATGAAACCTTTAAAATATCCAAAAGTCAATGAAAAAGAAACTATCATGTATCAAAGCTTGTGAGATACGAAAAACCCAGTGCTTTGAGGGAAATTTATAACCTTAAATGCTTATGTTAGAAAAGAGGAGAGCCTCCAGATTAATGAGCGAGGTTTCCCTTTTAAGAAATTAGACAAAGACAATAAAAATAAGCACAGATTATTTTTTTTTTTTTAAATTTTTTTTTTTTTTTTTTTTTTTTAAAGATTTTATTTATTTATTTGACAGAGAAAGACACAGTGAGAGAGGGAACACAAACGGGGAGTGGGAGAGGGAGAAGCAGACTCCCTGCCGAGCAGGGAGCCCGATGCGGGACTCGATCCCGGGACTCCAGGATCATGACCTGAGCCGAAGGCAGTCGCTTAACCAACTGAGCCACCCAGGCGCCCAAATAAGCACAGATTATTAAAGACACAAGAGAGATCCACGAAGCCAAAAGTTACCCTTTTAGGAAAAGTAACAAAATAGGTAAACCTCTGTCAAGGTTGCTCAAAATATTATGGATGGAAAGGGGGACATGACTGCGGGAAAATCAGATGTTTAAAAAAGGATAATAAAAGAAGAGCAGCAAATTCATCAACATGCCGCCATCTTGCAACGGAGACCAGAAGACGGGTTGGCGACGCTCGCGGGGCCGAGCTTATGAGGGCTTCCCCGGTCTGTGCACAAGATGGCGTTTCCTGAGGGATTCAGAATGAATGAACCACTGCGATGCAACATGGGTGAATCTTAGCATCTTAGCAGTACAGCAGGATGTCCAAAAAGCCTGCAGACAGTAGGACACCCTTTTTATAAAATGAAAAAAATCTATGCGTATACTTTCTAGGAACACACACCGATGCAAAGACCATAGAGAAAAGGGGGAGAACAAAGTGTGGGGGCCGGGGAGATGGGGACGCGGTGACGTGGGGACCACCGGACCCAGTGGAAGTTATTGGCAAGGTCCTGGCTTTTTGTTCAGGGTAGTGGGTTTGCATGAGCTTATTATTAAAAATGGCTAGCTAAATTAGTAAATTGAAGCAGGTCATGCTGACCCGATGAGGAATGAGGAACATAGGCTGACGGGAGAAAAGAAAGAGACAGAAAAGCTAGCAAGCGTGCAGTCATTACTACATTTCCCCCGGAACCTCGCCCCGGA